>NW_026251282.1:0-182932 GCF_024521655.1 Durotheca rogersii | reverse complement strand
GGTTAGATATAAAGTAATTCGCGAAGGCCTTATAAAAGGTATAAACGATAGCGATCGGGAGTAAACGAACCTATTAAGGGTAATTATATAAGTAAATAAAACCTCGACGCGCTTATACGGAATATCGCCATACGAATTAATATATAAGCGTAAGGTTATTATCCCGATAGAAACCGTTATTTTAACCTAACGTATTATAAACTAAAAGAATATCCCGAACCGAGAATCGCTTTTAATTATACGCGTACGATTAATCGAAAGACGCTAGAAAGATATATTAACCGTAGTTAAGGTTTTAGCGACTAAATATAAGGAAGTTACTCGGTACTAAGACGAAAAGAACGCTTACCGAATACGAAAAAAGCCCCTAAAAACCGACGACCTCGTATTATTATACGATACGCTACGATATATAAATAAGTCGATAGCCGTAAAACTAAAGTACTACTAGAAGGAACCGTACTTAATCGCCGAAGATCTAAGCTATAGTCGTTATAAGCTTAAAGAACCGGATAAAGTTACGTTATTATACCCGGTTTTAGGCTATAAACTACGGAAATTTATCTAAAATACTAACGGATTTTAGGAGTTAAAAAACCCGGAGAAAGACGAATAAATTATACGCCTATTACCGACTAAATATAAGGACTAGGAATCGATAACTACTAACGACCCTTAAGCTAAAAAAGGCCTAGAGCCTATACCCTCGGTAATCGACGATAAAAAAGAAGAATAATTAATTCCGAATAATAAGGTACGAATTATAATAAAAATACTAAATAAGAAGCTTAAAGGATACGAAGTTATACCTAACGATAAACCCGGACTAAGAAGATCGACCCGACTTAATAAATAACCCTCTTATTATAATACGATAAAACTATAGTATCCTAAAATAACCGACCTATACCGATCGAAGAATAATAAAGCCTAGGAACTTAACATATAGTCGCTTTCCTAAGTAAGGGAGGAAAGAAGTTATCCCTATAGGGTTATTAAACTAGTAGCTTATATACGAAATTAATACCTTAAATTATAATACTAATAAATACGCCCCTCCTTTACTTCTTACCTTAAAAGAAAGCATATTCCTATAGATTATTAACGCCGATTAACGCGTTCCTATACTTAAATAAGTTATCCTTTGCGTTTATCGTTAGGAATCCGGGATATTAATATCCTAGTATTACGTAATTATTACATTTTAATATGGGTATATTTTAATATTTAAAGGGAAAGCAAGGAAAGTAATTCATATTAGTAAAAGCAAAAGAAAAAGAAAAGGAAAGGAAAGGAATACGCGTCTAAAAATAAGCTAGAAGTAACGTATATCCGCCGATTAATACCTCTCTTTTCCTCTCTATCCTCTTACCTTATCCTTTACTTACTAGTTACTAAGAAAACTAAAAACTTATTTATTTTCCGACCCCCGGAAAGTAACGATCTTTAAGTTTATTATAAATAATAACTCCTTCCCCGTTACCCGTATTATAAGCGGATATACGGCCTAGCTTAAATCCTCTATTAAAAAGGGATTACGATTTATCCTTATCCGTAGGTAGGTAAACCGCTCGTCCCGGAATTTATAGCGTATTCCGTTAATAAAAAAGAGATAAATACCGTAAGAGTACCTAAAAATACGATCGGGAGCTAAGGATCGGTAGGAAAAGAAGGGCTATATACCCGCGTACTTAGTAATATTAAAGGAAGCGAGCCGGCGTTCGTAATATTAATAAGGTACTTCGTTAGGTACCTTATACTATTAAACGAATAAGCTAACGACGTAACGAGGGTCCGTCGTTAACCGACGGAAATATTCGTTAACCGGGTTCTTATTATTAATCTCTATAAATAACGTCCGGCGGCGAAAGAACTAAACGTAACGGGCGAGGGATATAACGTAGCTTTAGAGGTAGGTAACCTCCTAAAAATCCTTACTTATAATCTCCCATACGATATACCGGCCGGCCGCCGGCCTACCTAGAAAATAAAACCGAACGTTACGAATTATCTTATTATTAATTAATATAACCTTCGATTAATAAATCTTATTAATATTAAAAGCTATATACCTAGCGTTATTAGTTTATTACCCGAATTCCTTCGATGCCCCGGAGCTACCGGCCGATAATTACTTTCGGGCTCTAGTTTAGCGGGCGGAAATACGGGGCGTACGGTACCTACTAAAGCTTAGGAATTAGCCGATTAACGTCCCGGAACTTCTCGGTAAAAGGTAGGCGGCGAAAGGATTCGTCGGGCTACTTATTTATTAGGTTTACCGGCGGCGGTATCGACTTAGTCCGTTAATACGTTACGGCCTTTTTCTTATCCTCCTTAGCCTTCTTAAACGCCCCGGTAATCTCTTCGTCGGTAATTCCCGTAGCCTTTAATTACTCGAATAGCTTAAGGACGGACGCCTAATTTAGTTTAAGGAGTTACTTCTAGATAGTAGGGTTTATTATATATATATATATATAAAAGAAAGATAGGAACGACGAAATTATAAATCTAAAATTAAGAAAAATCGAAAAACGAATTAAAACGAAGATAGAGAACCTAAGGAATAAAAAAAAGGAAGTAAATCGGAACCGTAGAATAACGAGAAATAAGAGGAAAGGTCGGACGAGAACGAGAAAGTCGAATACGTTACCTAAGTCGTAAGTACCGTACTTAGGAAAGTCTCGATAATACTTACCTTAGCCTACGTTTAATTACGAATCTACGAACGTACGTACTTATTACTTTATTAAGAGTATATAATAAGAAGCTATAAACTAACGCGTCTCTTATTATAGCTTTATACGTACGCGGAAGAACGCGCTTTCCTAAAGCGTTAACCGTAAAGGTATATTTAACTATATCGTTAATACGTCTTCCTTCCTCCCTCTCTTTTTCCTCTTTAGGTATCCTATTCCGAAATCCCTTCCCCTATAATTATTATATTCTTATTAATCTTTAGCCTGCCTTTCTTATTATTAATTTAAATTCTTACTTTTACTTTTAACTTATTATCTTTTTTTCCTTCTTCCCCTAATTTTTTTTATTTATTTTTACGATATCTTTCCCCCGTTTCGCCGGAATCCTCCTCTTCTTCTTCCTTTCCTCCGTTTATAGAGACGTACGTCGCGCCGATCTAACCGACTTAATTAAACTCCTACGGGAGATTTACGGTAGTAAAGATAACTAAAATAATATAAAAAAGTATTAGCTTAATACTCTGGATAATTACGATTCGAGGAAGGGTCCGATCGAGTTAGGATCCGATATAACCTAGGCCTTCCGGTTATCCGTTAATCGATCCCGAATTATAGACTAATAGTTATAAGAATAAACGAAGGTAGCCCTAGTTAATTCTTTCGTATGCCTCGCCCGTTACGACTACCTTATTAACGAAGATATCCGCGCCTTTTATATTATAATTAACTACGACCTCGAAAGCCGAAAGGCGGCCTTCGAAGTAGACCCGTATTAAACGATAAGCTACCGATCGATAGGATCGTTTAACTTCTTAACCCGCTAATACCTTCTCGATAACCCTACCTTTACTTTAATCTTTACGATTTATACGGATCTAATAAATCCCGAACGAATTATTACCGACTCTTTAAAGTTCTTCTAAGCTTACTTCGCCGTAATACTATACCTCCCTAAGCCCCGGAGATTATTTAACTTTAATATAGTTAAAGACGACGCCTTCGATCGGGCGGCGTACGCGTTCGGCTAACTACGGCGAATATAAGAAAACGGTAATCTCGAGCTTAATATAACCTCTTAGTTTACTTATTACGTCGCGCTAATAAACTAATAAAATAGCTTTAGCTACGGGTTTTAGAGCGGCATTCTACCGTATCTTATCTTTAAACGACCGATCGAAGTCGCTTACTAAGCCTAAGAAAATAAGGGGCTTAACCCCCTTAATATTATAAGAGAATACGCCGAAGTAGTAAAGTAATTTTATAGCGTTCGAGTTTTAAAGGAGGGGATAGGTATCGTTAAGCGTCTTCGGTAAGCCGTAAATTACTAAAAGCGAATTAACTTTATTAACGCTATAATATCCGCTTAAAGTACGCCGATCGGCGAGCCCCCTAGCCGTAAATCCTCCGTTCGGTTTATCGCATAAGCCGAAGTCCGCCGTTCCTTTATAGCCTTAGTACCTAATTCCCTTTATTCCTTCGTATTAACGAACGTAAACCTCCGCTACGATAACCTCGTTAAGGTTATAACGCGCCCCTTCCCTTTTCCCGGCTTAATAAAAATTAAAGCTTTCTAGTCCGGAAAGACCTCCATACCCTATAGGTAGAGGGGAGATACCTAGTTAATCCTCGGAACGCGCCCGCTACCTTATTATTCTCTTAATTAAAAGGGCTAGGCCGAAACTAAAAAGAAGGTAACCGAAATAGAAAAAGAAAACGCCGATCGGGTTAGATCGGTAAAGGTAAACCGGGCTAAGTTAATCGTAAAATAATAAAGAAGCCTCCTTATTATATTAAACGAAAAGCTAAAGGCCCGGCCTTAGTAGTTAAATAATAGCTGATAAAATAAAGTTTCGCGGTAGTTTTTAAGGGAAAATATTAATCGGAACTTACCGTATTATCCTTTTTAATTTAATTATCCCTTATGGTATAATTAAACTAAGGAGGCTATAATAATACGGTAAAACATATCCTTTTAATATATTACGTAATACGTTACGATAGGCCTTATACCTATATAAAATAACCATAACTCCCGTAAGTACGGAACATACTATACTTATTATTTAATTTATTACTTAATTAGATTATTATCTTTATTATTTTTACCTTAATTAAAGATTCGTTTTTATTATTAAATTCGTCGTTCTCCGATTAGTATATCTATTTTAATTATAAGCGCTTAAGTTACTTCGTCGTACCGCTATAGCCGAATAAGTAACTTTTACGTTTTGCCCCTTTTTTCCCCTTATTTCTTATACCTTCGGGCTAGCGACTACTATATCTTTACGACTAAAGGGCATAGCTAAGATACGATAACTACATTAGATTCCTTATCTCTCGATTAATATAGTGATATTAGTTTTATTTATCTTGGACTATCGTACGTACTATAGTTTCCGATAGAGTATACTTTCGAGTGAACCTATCCGGGTCTCTAGTATCGCGTACGCTTTACTCTTCCTTATTACTTATAGAGCTAGGTATAAAGAGTCCGGTAGTCGACATTTCCGATCTTATTATAATTATAGTCTCCCGTCTTATAGAACTTTATAATTAAAAATATCCGGAGTTTATCGGTTAGGTATCCTACCTTCTAGGGAAGCTTTCCGTTATCGTTTACGAGCTTGGAAAGGCGTTTATAGTTTATAAGATACGTAAAGATCGCCTTAGGATCGTTAATTACGTTACCTCGTTCTAGTTATACGAGTTTACGTTTAACGTTAGCTTAGCCTAGTCTATCGATAATCCTAAAACGGTACTTTAGGATTATAACGATAACTCTTTAGATCGTTTAATCCTTCGTAACGTCGTTAATACGCTTCCTAATAATCTTAGTCGTAATCTATTCGCCGATCTCCTTAATCTTATCGTCGTCGCTTATACGGTAACGGTTAAATAATCGATTTACCCTTTTTAGTTATTAAGTTACGTTATATTCGTTAAACTTAAGCCTAGGGTAATCGGTAGGGTTAGGGAACCTAATGGCTAGTATTACGATAGTCGGGGTAACTACCGGTATATTCTAACTACTAAAAGCCCCGTTATTATTATTCTAAGATAATACCATAGGGATTAACGGGATAAGTATAGAGCTACGGATAAGGAGTAACTAAGTAGGAGTTTTATCGTCGTCCTTCTCCTTTTCGGGCGGATATAAGGGCGGAGAGCTAGTATCGACTCTTAAGGTCTTTATTAATAGTTTAATCTTTATTACTTCGGGTCCTAATAGCGATTTATTCCGTTTCCTAGCTACGGATTCCGTTTAGTCTATCGGTACGAGGTATAAAGTAAAAAGGAGGGTAGTAAGGGTTTTATTATCTAATATAGGGGTAAAGGTATAATAGTTATTATTTATATCCTAATATTTTTCCTTTAATATAGGTATATTATTATTTATTATATTATCCCGATCGATAGGGTCCGGGTATTATACGAGCTTTTTTAATCGGCTAACGCCTAACTAGAGTACGATACGTATTCCCTGGATTAATAGTTTAATTATTATAAATAAGTCGACGATAATTCCTTCTATTAAGGTTTAGAACTCCTAACGTATAACCTTCGTTAAGGTAATACGTATAAAGGATAGATCCCGAGTAGAGGATCGCTTTAGATACGATACCGGTTATAACTATAGGCCGGTCTCGATTTAACGGAAGCTATTTAATAATATTAGCGGTATTACCGCTAGGCGCCGTTTTACGCCTATATTAGTACTTTTCGTTATACTAGCTATTAGTTAGTAATATAGGGCTAGCCTATATATAGGTATACCTATTAGCTCGACTCTAGTTCCGTTTCCTTAATTCTTTATATTTACGTAGTCTTATTAATATTAATTCCTAGTTCTCTTTAAAACTATCGGTTATTAGTAGCTATTAATTTATTAATCTTATTTATACTATTAATATAAATATCTATATTATATCGTATATTATATCGTTAAGTCGCTACGCCTAGGTATCTTAAAATGCCTTTAATATAATAAGTTATTAGTATTTATATATTTAATTTATATCGATTAATAGGTTTAAAGGGAAAAAGAAGCTATCGTAAGATCGGTTAGGATATAATTATTATTAGCCTTTATCCGCCCTTAATATTAATAAGGAAGTAACGGGTCGTATAGGTTATCGTAATTTATATTAAAGCGCTCGTACGTTTAGTTTATATAGTAGATAGATAATTATAAGGGGGCTGCCTTAATCGTTAAAAGCGTTATTTATTCGCGTAAGATATATTATACTACTAGCGGTTCGAGGGAGCGGTTAGTATCGAGGGCTAAGTATTATCCCTAGTAGCGGTAGTATTACGACGATAATTTCCTAGGCTTACGGGTTCTTCCGTATAGTAGATAAATAATTATACGAAGGATGTTTTAATCGGTATAAACGCGGTTTAATCGTCGTATTATATCGTAGTATCGATAGCTTATTAGCGTTATAGGTATTAAAGGCTAAGCGCTATCCTAATAGTTATAATATCGTTATAAAAGTTCCCGGGCTTATACGTACCTTCCTATAGTAAATAAATAACTATAAGGCGGGATACTTTATTTAACGTAAAACGTAGACTACTTTACGGGTTAAATAGCGGTACCGACGGCGATCGGTATCCTTTAAATCCTAATAACGTAATAGAAACTCCTAAGATTAAGGTTAAAAGGTCGAAAAAGTTATAAGGTAGTCGCTACTAAGGAAGAGTAAAGCGTACGTAATGCTAGAGACCCGGATAGGTTTACTCGAAAGTATATTTTATCGAAGACTATAATACGTACGATAGTTTAGGATAAATAAAACTAATATCGCTATATTAATCGAAAGGTAAGGAATCTAATGTAATTATCGTATCTTAGCTATGCCCCTTAGTCGTAGAGATATAGTAGTCGCTAGTCCGAAGGCATAAGAGGTAAGGGAAGAAAAGGAGTAAAACGCGAAAGTTACTTATTCGGCTATAGCGGTACGACGAAGTAACTTAAGCGCCTATAACTAAAATAAATATATTAATCGGAGAACGACGAATCTAATGGCAAAAACGAATCTTTAATTAAGGTAAAAATAATAAAGATAATAATCTAACTAGGTAATAAACTAAATAATAAGCATGGTATATCCCGTACTTACGGGAGCTATGGTTACTCTATATAGGCATAAGGCCTATCGTAGCGTATTACGTAATGCATCAAGAGGGCATGTCTTACCGCACCACTATAGTATACGTTCTTTTACGTTACGTTAAAAAGGGCGTTAATCGCAAGCGTATGGCTTATTAAAATTTTAAATCGATACGAAGCGAAAGAAACTTAATTTAATAATCTTTAGTACCTTTAAATCGCGCTAAAGATACTTCTTATAAGTATTACGCCCGTTAGAAACGTCGCTAGAGCTAAGCTCGAGGTTATAGTCTTATTCCGTTAAGGGCCGGTAATTTACGTTACGTATAATACGCGAATTAACTTATAAGGATAGCCTATATAATATATAATAAACCTCTTACGTAAAGTAATTTCGTTCCTCGATTAATTTATTTATTAACTTCGATATAAAAAAAAGAAGAGGATTTACGTTAGAAACCTTTAAAAGAATCTATTTAATAAGGACGCTATAATTATCGGTTTTAATTTCCGCTTTAAAGTAATACTTCGCTACGTAATTTATAATAGCTTCTACGTTAATATAAGGCGAAATATCGATATTAATTAGCTAAGTAAAGGTAATTATTTAATTATATTAATTTAATTATTCGTTGTTACGTTACGCTTTAAATAATTATTAGGTTTTATACGGCTATATAATAATCTCGGCGTAGGCGCGGTACGGCCGCGGGAAAAGAAATCGGTATTTTAAAGGTAATAAAACGCTATTACCTTATCCCGCTTCTCGCGTTTTACGCTTATTAATACGGAAGTAATATACGGGGGAGTATTTATAGCGTTAGTAACGATTAATAATCTAAGAGAGCTAACGAAACGACGGCCGCGCGTTTAAAGGCCGTAGTACGAACGGATTATCCTTATTTTAATTTAAGCGCCGGCGCGGCTTTAGGTTAATCGTAGAGGCGTAGTAGCTTTAAATGCGAGTATAGTTTTAGCGTTATTCGAAAGAGGTTATATTAAGTAACGGATTACCTTCGAATTAAAATAACCCGTAGTAGTACGTATTTCTACGCCCTTAAAATTCGTATCGATATTAATAATCGCGTAAATCGAACTTCTTAATTAAAACGATATTACGGAAGAGTTAATTCCGAGCGTAAAAATGTTACGCGGTAATATAGGGATTAGTTTTTAATAATTCGCGGGATAAGCGTATGCGTTAAATTTTAAGGAAAGAAAGCTATTCCTAAAAGCGTAATATATATTAAAAAAGGCTCCGTTAGTAAAGATTAATAAGACTTAAGGTAAGAAAAGCGCTAGGAATTCCGAGGTACTTAGTAAAAGTAACGTATTCGCGTTTTCGTTTAAACTAAAAAGGCCGCGTATCCTTTAAATAAACTATAACGCGCGTAATACTTCTTAATAACGCATTAACCTCGGTATTCTTAAGGTTCTTTAACGCTTACTCGAGATCTTATCGCGTAATTTATTACTACTAGGCGCCTTTTCTCCTTACGAAATATTTACTTATTATTATCGCTTATTAACGCATAAGTATATTAAGCGCGATAAAGCGGAAAATAAGGTATTACGCGAATCGATTATCGCGTTAACGTATAACGTATTATACCTAATCGTCGAAATCGATCTTACGTTACTTTAGATATATAAATTTAGCTTCTTTACGCAAAAATAAGATAGGAAACGCTAGTAAAAATAACGTAATTAAACGTATAAATTCGTTAATAAAGGTCTAGCGAATAAAAAGTATAAATAAATAATAAGTACCTATAAACTTAACGAAATAACCTTTAGAAATAAGCGCTTCCTTTAATTCTAACTCTAAACGCTTTATTTTAATTTATTTTAACGTAACGTTTAGTATAATAAATTTATCGTATTAAGCCTTTAATTCTTTTAGGTCGACTTCCGTAATTAAGCTAGCCTAGAGCGCTTAATCGTTATCGACGAAGTCTTAAATATTAAGCTACTTAAAAACATTACCGTCGTTAAGTAGCTCTTTTAGCGCGGCGCGATTTTATTTAAAGTCTTTATAACCCGGGTAGTTATATTTTAAATACTTAAGTTATATCTTAATAACGCGCCGGTATATTTTAAACTTAGTTCGAAACTAAATTATTTACTCGGGATTTTACGTTAACTCGCGTAGGTATAATAAGACGATATTAAGATATTAAAGGAGGAGAGGAAGATAATCGTATACTTTATTAACGTTACGTATAAAGTATACGACGTAGTCGCGATATTTATATTACTAGCCGCGGATTATAAATATATTTATTACTACGTAAATCCGCGTAATAAATAATTCTTCGATTATTATTAACTTTAGTAATAAATTAGAAAAAGAAAGGATATTAAAGTTAAGATAATTACTTACGTTAAAAAAGAAAGGCTTATTTACGCGCTTCTTCTAGCCTTTATTACGATAACGCTTATAAATATCCGCGGTATTTAAATCTATATTAAATTAATACTTTCCGTAACGACTATAATATTTACGTCGTTTTTATTTTAACGTTAATTAAAACCGTATTAAAATCGCGTAATCGGTATCGCTAATTACGTTAGCGTCGAGGTTTCCTTCCTACCGTAGCGGCTTAATTATAAACGAGTTTTAACGATTAAAAACGCTACTAAGTTCTTAAAAGCGAGCGGTATTTAAGGGAGAGGTTTAATTAAAAGGTTAGCTTAGGCGCGGTTATTCTTACGTTAGTTTTAACGTAAGGGGTTTTAACGTAAAAAGCTATAAAGGTCGGCCTCGACGTATTTATACTTACTTTAATATTAATTTTAACGTAGACGCGCGTAAAGGTCGGCTTCGACGAACTAGCTTTAGCGTTAATTTTAACGTAAACGCGCGTAAAGATCGGCTTCGACGAACTAGCTCTAGCGTTAATTCTAGCGTAAACGCGCGTAAAGGTCGGCTTCGACGAATTAACTCTAGTATTAGTTCTAACGTAAGCGTACGTAGAGGTCGGCTTCGACGAACTAACTCTAGCGTTAGTTTTAACGTAAGCGTACGTAAAGGTTAGCTTCGACGAATTAGCTCTAGCGTTAGTTTTAACGTAAGCGTACGTAAAGATCGGCCTCGACGAATTAATTCTCGCGCTTATTTTAACGTAGGCGTACGTAAAGGTCGGCTTCGACGAGCTAACTTTTACGTAAGTACTCGAAGAGGTCGCCCCCGGGGCGCTAGTTCTAACGCTATCGCTAAATCCGTTAGTTATAATTATATTATTAACGAAGAAAGTAAAGAAATAAAAGAAGGATTATCGTTATTACGTCGGGTTATCTTATACCGTCTTCGAATTTACTATCGTAATGCGTTACTTACGCGTAAAGCTATTTCTTTAGCGCTTAAACTATATACCCGAGGTTACGCGGTAATAAAATATAATCGATAATAAGTAATATTTAATAGCGAAGCCGGTTAAAACGTCTTAAACGTAGGATCGGATCGGAAATCCTATGTAAAATTAACGGTAGAGTATAAATTATTAATATAGAATACTAACCTAAGTAAGACGGCGTATATTTTCGCAGTAAGAGAAATAATCTTTTATAAATATAGCGTAATTTCGTAGATTAATAAATTACTCGATGGCTTAAATTCTTCCGTAAGTACGACATTCTTTAACTTAAAGTAACTTTATTTTAATTAAACTAAGGATAGATTATAAGGATAGATTATAAGATACGGAAAAGAATAGGAATTATATAAATAAAAATAGAAACGTATAAATAAACGCGTTAGTAAATATACGTAAGGATCTTAGGAGGTAATAGAAATACGTTAAATAAGAAAACCTTTATTTATCCTACCGTTTTTATTAGGTATACGTATTTTTAGGGACCCATAGCGCGTTTTTTAGCCAGTAAAAACAGAGTTTCCCCTAAATAATATCCTTTTATAGGATTATTTATAGGGTTATTTACAGGGTTATTTACAGGGTTATTTATAGGATTATTTATAGGGTTATTTACAGGGTTATTTATAGGGGTATTTAACCCCGTCATTAATTAGCATAACAAGGGGTTATGCGTATTATAACTATCCTCCGGATAGGATCATTATTACGGGCCCTGTAAGGAACCCTTCGCGGTGAAATCCTCCTGCAACTGTATCAACTGCGAATCATTGCATAACTGATCTCCCACTGAACACCAGTGAGATCACCCTTTGCTATCCTTTCCATGACACACCCTTCGTCACGGTGTAGTACTAAGAAACGCATCTTCGTCTGCTATTAGGTAATCTGAATTGTATCCTCTAGTTAATCGTCTGTCAGGTCAATCACGATTGGCGAATCTGAACACCGAGAGATCTTGGCGGGTCGTGGAATAACACTATCCTTGTCGTCTAAACCGCGCTCTCGTTTGAAGCGCCGGCCCGCCTAGCCCCGTGGTGAGCTCAAGCACCAAGAAAAGCTATCCGTAATACTATGACGACGCACCTGCAATTGCTCGAGCCGTTCTCGAGCCAGTTTTTCTAGTTGAATGCGTGGCATGTCAGCCAGTCCTGACGCCATAGACAAGCCTGGAGATGATGTCCGAGGAATAATCATTTCCTGTCTCAAAGCATCTAGGTCCTCGGTTAACAGTTACTTCAGCTTCCGTTTCTATCTTCCATACCTCTAGACCTGTAGTGGAATCGGTACTCCGCAATTGGTCCGCCGTCTGCCTCTAAATCTTTCACAGAACAAGTACGAGGCGCGGGGACCGTTTTCAGTGACGAGAGCCTCGGAGGTAACCATTGTTAGCATTGCGCTGTGGACAATTAGGTGTCCTTAACTCGATGCACTTACGACATTCCGTGAGACACGGCTTTGCCCTTCAAAGACTTCTCGGAGAACTCGAGCGTTCCAGTGTATACATTAGTATAATAATGTGGTACCGGATCCGTACTTCCCAGGTAGATGCATCGGAAGACGAAAACCTGGATTTGCCCTAGGCTTTTTGTGACTTTCACATCTCTCTTGACTCGATCTATCTTCGAGTCATCAACTTGATATTGTCAGTTAGCTCTTGATTACAGCACACACAACTAGAGGTAATACCGGTGCGAACCACGGAAAATTTACATCTTCCATCTTTCCATTGCCTGGTCGCGACGTCATATGTCATTGGACCCTTCACGTCCGTCTTGTAAACACCATGCCAAAGGTCCTTCTCCCTGATTATGTGTGATATAATAGACTTTCCATCCACGTCGACCTGTAGCCGAAGAGCGTGCCCTCGGGGTTTCCAGTCGTAGTCATCGGTTACACACAATCTGACAGCGAAATTCGCACCGTTGATGCACTCGATGTATTTAGATGAAGTAGGGTGGTTAGCGGGCTCTTGTTCCGCGATGTTGGGATCCGCGAGTTCAGGAGCGGTCTGGCCATTGATCTTGACGGTGACCCGGATACCAGGAAATTCGTCGAGGACGGCCATGGCGATAGAGCATCCGGGGATTCTCCTCTCAAAACCCGCCGCGTGAAGAAAGAGAGGAGAAGTGGTAGGTAAGGAGATGCTTCGCTCGGGAAGCTCGACTGCCCCCTAAAAGGAGAGTGGAAGCAGGCCTGGCTTTTCTAGGTCAAACCCAACGCGTGAAAATTGTCCTGGCGCGACGCGGAGGGGAGGGGCTCCCCTTGTAACCCGCCTACCTATTATACCTACTTGACATTAGGTACCTCCTAGGCAGATACTTTAGGTACCTTAGGTACCTGCTATTAGACGTGGAAATGTCCCATGTAGGTACTTCCATTTGAAATTGCCGCTGTCAAGCGGTACCCTAGCACTGCGACACAGGTACCTAGGTACATAGCAAATATTAGCAGGTAGAAGAGATGAGGCCTAGTACCTCTAACAGTAACCTGGAGGTACCTCTCAACAGACCTCTACGGGTTCTTCCTCAATGCAAGAACACGCTAGGGCATAGGTATTGTAAAAGCAATAATAGGTAGGTACATCTTCCCATCGGTAAATTACCTGCCTCCTCCCTGGTCTCCTCGCGTCACCTACGATGCCCACTGGACCTCGAAACTCTTAAACTCAACCTTCAAGGGAGCCGCCGCCACCTTCTCGGGGCGCGCCACGAGCGGGCCCACGTCGAGCAACCACTCGCCGGCCGTCTCGTCGTCTTCGTCCGCGAGCACCCAGCAGATCTCCCGGAGCGGGATCCTCTCCGCCACCTCGCCGCCGGACCCCAGCACCAGCCGGTACACCCAGAGGCTCTTGCCGTGCTCGTCGCCCTCGCGCGCGATCTCGATGGTGAGCCCGGTCCCCGCCCCCGGGTCCGCCTCGCCCGCTGTGAGCACGAGCGGCACCACGCTCCAGTCCGCGAACCGGTCGCACCCCACAGTGCTCAGCTGCGGCCGCGACTGGTAGTACTCGAGCCCCGTCTTGATCCACTTGTCTGGCGCTGGCCCCGTCGACGTCGGCGGTGGCGCCGAAGCCCGCCGTGGCACGAGGAGCAACCCCGCCTGGTCGTACCTCTCGGTCCAGTCCGCCCAGAATGTCACGCGCGCCGAGAGGAACTTCTTCAGCGGGCCCGTATTCGTGTGTGAGATGGGTGCTTAGGAGCTGCTGTGTTAGCGGCAAGCTTGGAAAAGGGGGGAAGAGGGCGGCCACAGAAGCGGAGGCAGGGCTACGTAGATACCTACCGTTCCAAATGTTGGTGCTCGGTGGCTTCCGCCAGATGTCGGTGCCCGGCGGTGCCTCTAGGTTGAATGCCATGACGGGTAGAGGGGTCGATTTCGTTGCGCCTTGGGAGATCTAATATCGAAGGCCCTCAAATGTTCAGGAGACCGAAGTATTTTGAGATGCTGATTGTCGCGTGCGGCTCCCAGTAGGACAACCTAGAGACGGCATTGCCCGGGTTTAAATACTCGGGCTCTTCCCGCAGTCGGAGACCACATCATCCTCACTCCTAATACTACACGTTGCCTTACAATGGATTATTGCGTTCGCAGTTCCTTTGCCGATGATGGCCCGACGGCCCTGGCATGCTAAGAACTGCGCTACGGAGCTGCCAAATTGAATAACGGTCCCCTTCCTTGTAGAACGTGACCCAGGGTCAATGTCGCTTTTTGGGGTCATGGTAATCATCCGATCTTATGATTTTCATCAAAGCCGTCTTCTGACTTGTGCTGTCCGCTCTGATATCTTCGGGTCAGCCTGGACACTGATGGCGGGTATTAGTTGCGGTGTCGGACTTTCCAAAAATGGATATTGACTTGACGACGAGAAGGCCGGCGGGCGACAGAAATGGACGCTAGTCCAACGACCGACTCTCCGATACCTAACGGCTTACCAGACTCAAGGCATATTTTATCCCCGTTACACTAATCGTCTAAAACGATCTGGTCACAGCCATGTGTGTCCCGTAGATTTAGAAGCTACCTGACTATGGGCAGGCGCTCAGTCATCCTTTGCAATATTCGGGACATATATTCGCCATCTAGATCTATCTATCGTATTCATACCAAACCAGCACTAGCTATCTCGGGACCACGGATTCAACACCTAACCCCCGGTGGTGGAAGCGTAGAAAGCTGCCCAGCCTTTGATCGGAATTTAGAAATCCCCAATAGTCATCAGCAAAAGCCACCTGTTGTCATCCTAAGACGAAAGTAAGTAGGAACAGAACCGTAAGCTAGGGTGAGTCTTGTACAATCGTCTCTACTAGGCGGAGAGAGGTTTGGTTGCTAATAAAATTAAAGCACTGGACTGAAAGATTGTCTTAAGGCCAAGTGGCTCATGATTACTGTTGTGGTCATGCGTTGTTCTTCTCCCGTCCAACTATTGAGTTAAATTAGGCTGTACGATTAGTATACATAACGGTTCCTCCTCTCTAGAGGCTTACTTAGTTTCGGGTTGACATGTTAATGCTGTGACCGTTGCTGTTAGTGTCAGAAAACGATTGTCAAATACTCGCGGGTGTTATTACGGTGCTTTTGGACGAGGATTTCTCTTCGCTAGTAGGCTGAGGTTGGAGGCTAAGACCGTGTTTTCATGATTTTCTCGTGTCGTTTTAGGATGAAGGGTAGGCGGCCCGACTAACTAAACCACGTATTATGTCTTGGTTAGCTAACTCGGCCCAGAGCGCGATGGTGAGAATTCACGCATAGAGGAGGAGGTTCTGGACGACGATTAGGAACTCAAATTTCATAAACCTGGGAGTGGGAGACATCGATCATTCTTAGCCATCCAGAGAAATCGATTGATGTATTAATCCAACGTTTTGGTAAAATTAAACGTTGGGATGTTGAACGCCCCGAGGTCTAGAAAGAGAGATGGAGGCACCTCATCCTCTCGCCACCTCCCCCACGGGCGTGGGTTACGGGAGGGCAATAATGGTAGCGATAGTGGTTATCTGCAGTTATGTACCCCTATATTCCTAAGTAGAGACGTGAAATTTCTCCTGCGATGTCTTTTTATTCTCTTATCGGACTCCTAGTATGAGTTTTACTATGTAAGCGAACCTACATGTAAATTGAAGGCGCCGACTGCGTAGAGGTAGGTCATTAGGTAGGGAATTTCGTTAAATTAGGTAGGTAGTTGCTGGTTAGATGACTATAACGTTGCCAATACACTCCTAGTACCAAATCTCGAGAACATTTTCCATCTTGCCAAATACAACTGATTGATACTAGTTTAAATTGATCTGGACCTAAGAGAGAGTACTTATTTCTGGCTCTCTAGTTATATTTACTGAGATTCAAGTGGGATTTGAAACGAAAAGGATATCTTTTAATGGAGCTCATACTGAAGCACTAACCTAAGGGACCTACGTACAGCCACTTCTACCCTCTCTGGGAAGAAGAAAAGCGGCATACAACAACGGAATTTCAATAGAACCAATTCTTCATATTATGACTATACAATCCAAGAATATAAACACCTACAGTACGTTGATTGTAAGGCTAGAAAGTGCAGGGATTACGATGTTCACCTACATAAGCTCTTCGCCCATTTTTATAACTTCAAACTCTCGCTCTTCCGCAATCTATATTGGCCTTCAGGATAATTACTTGGGAATATCTTCTTTTCAGGCGGGAGAAAAGGGCGGCTAATATATTACCAGATTCCTGTGTACCCAATATTCGTAGCCATCTTTCGTGGCTCTTGTTCATTATTATAATGACTTATACGGCAACACACGCTATGACAGGCTGTAAAATGGACTAGGACATGACACGCGCACCTTACACCCATTGCGGGAAAATGTACAGAATTAGGCAAATATGTCTAGCTATGTAGAGCCTCCCGAGGTGGAAATCCTGAGATTATCAGCCACATGCTTATATGTCTTTACAGGAATAGGCCTGGACGAGCCCATCTATTTCAATATAGCGGGCGTTTGGTTCGATGGCCTTGGTGAGAATAGTGTCCCGAGCGCTTCTTATGAACAGAACAAGCTCTGTGGTCCTGGGCATCTGTAGCGAGAAGTCCCCCAGTTGATAGCTCAAGAGGCGCTCACCTGTGGACCGGCTGAGAGAACTGAATGCCAACCCACTTAGAGGCACAAAAGGCACCTAGTGTATTATATATTAAGGTTAAGTGCCTTAAATGCTCACGATTAACGTTACGCGCCGATGTCTTAGGATTCCGTAGGTTACCTAGGTAAACGGGACCAGGTCGGTGTTACCATGGGCACGGTAGCCTCGGTCTTTCACAAAATATAACCGTGACGCCACCTTAAATGGGTGAACCCTATGTATAATGGCGAAGCCTGTAGCTCAACTTCACCACTACATAATAGCTATTCAACCGTTACTCAACACGTCCCCATATCCCGGAGCTCATGTTAACCACTTCCTTCGCGATAGAGGCTCTTGCAAGTGGACCCGGAGCCTAGTTGCACGGTGCACATACATATGCATGTGTAGTACCTATAGTACATCTGTGCAATAGGTATCCCTGATGAGATCCGAGGTCTAGGCTTGGGCTCTTTGCCTCAGCTTCAGCTCGACTAGGATTTATCAGGGATCTCGCTTCCTGGTCGAAAGCGTGGGGCCCCTGCAGGTATTCAGAGCCTGGTATTGGAGACGACCCTGGTGCCCTGGGTGGACCCGTTCTTCTTGCACCCTCTGGCGGACTTATAATACATGCCTACGTAGTTACTCGTACAAGCAGTACCTACATAGCCGGGACCCACAATGAGGTGCTTTCGACAACGGTACTCACACGGTTGCGAACGTCGAGGAGGGCTATGATCAACAAGTACAGGGGATAAGAGAAGTCATTCGGAGAAAAGAATGTGATTGGAAACCAATACGGCGTAATACAGTAAATTGCACGCAGAAACGTAGCACATGGAAAGTAGGCGCGTATACTTTCCTATTTAGTTGGTAATGTCACTGTAGGGTTATTTCCAATGTAATATAGCTTTCCTGCGCGACAAGAAAAGCTTGGTTAGGCCTCAACCAGGGTCAAGCCGAACGCGGCCAAGAATATGGTCCTAGGTGCGGGTAATTGAACTAGTCTCCACGTATGCACATATGCAGATGTAGATATGCGACTCCGTAATGTACTGCGGACATGCGCAAATATGCCTTACCAGTCGGTGGGAGCTCGAACACACTAGGCTTACATGGACGAGTATCTAGGCAATATCCCATTCTTCGTTCCCACCCCGGGCCTATACGTAGGTATCCCGGGTACGTCGCGGATGGCTTAGGGCTACCGGCACATCCAACATTACGAGCAGCTTGGGAGAGAGGTTGCATCGTAAGGCAGACTGGCAGGTAGACTGACCCTCGTCCGCGTCATGATGGCGTCTTATCAACAACGAGCTACTGGGGTGGGATATGTGGCTTATGATGATAAATAGCCTACAGCGACCCGTTCTGTGGTATTACTAGTAGACAAAACTAGGGGGGGAAACCTCGGGCACCGGGAGTCTTTGTTTGGTTCTGCTTCCCCGTTCTCCTAGTGGCCGATAGGTGAAGGCGGAGCACCATCGGGAAAACTACAAAAGGGGAACGCTGTGTTCGGAGCCAAACTGGGTAGGAGACAGAATGGGGCACTGGGGGCTTAGGGCATACCCGCCTTACCATGGCGATGCGTGAGTACAGGGGGTGCATACGGACATGCCGTTATATTACCTACTACGGGAACGCTGACTGAGTAAACTTATACACGCTACGGGTGTGGGCACCTGCTGTGATGCTCCCATCTAAGAATAAGATGTTCAATTCACGCGAAGTAGTATGGAAGAGGGCGAGCCGTCTTAAGGGAAGGTCTATATTACTGGTATATCCGGTCGGCCGTCGGCTATCAGTTGTCTTGTCTATCTGCCTGCCGTCGCCGGCGTCTAGCCCGTACCCGCAGTTAGATAGAGACCGAGGCCTGAATTGTACGATAGAGACGGGTAAGTCGGGACGAAGAGACACGTATAACCGGCCTGAGAGTTGGAACCTACATAGCATATCGGTATACCATTTCCCCCCTTCTTTCCTGTTCTCTCCTCTTGCTTCTTTCCACTTTCTTTCGACTTTCCTCTCGGAAGTTCCGTACATCTTTCTCACAATACTTTAATATATCATTTTACTATGTCCCATAAGTACGGTATGCTAGGCTTTCTAGAGTTGATTAAATCTTCTGCGTTAATATGCCTTGTGTCTTAACATTTTCTCTGTCAACGCGGGTGGCTTAACTGACGCTTCCTCCCATCTGTGGCCAGAGGGAGTTAATCTCTGGGTATATATCCCCAACAAGGGCATCGCCTTCTTCTTCCTGTTCGCCTTCTCCGTCTTAACGACGATACACTTCTGGCAATGCTGGTGCGTACAGTCGTCGTCTTTCCACTACCCCTATCTTCACCACCTACGTCTACCTAGGTATTATATGTTGAGTACGTACCACGCCTGCACATCAGCTCACGCCTTTCTTCGTACCGCAGTCTATATCGAAGCTTTAAGCTTACCGGCCTCTTCATCGTTGCCGGCCTTCTCTATGTCGTCGGATTCGCTCTACGGATCAACGGTGCCTTCCGCAACTACGAAGAATCAGACCTTTTCATCGCCAGCGTCACTCTCATATATGCTAGCCCGTACGTCCCAGTCGTATTTCGTTACGTCCATATACACATCCTTGATACATGGACTAGTCGTCCAAGCACCATGGCTGAAATTGAAAAAGAAAAGAATATACTCGATAATCACCTAAGAGAGGGGAGGAAACCGACCCGTCGCGTTCCGAAGACGAGAAGGAAAAACCAACCCCCATATTGAGAGAAGAGATACCATCTACCAACCCTCCCTACCACTCCTTCCCGCCCTCCGCAGCTGCATGAAATTTTGTACTATTTCTAATCATCCCCCCCCACAGGCCCCTCATCGCCCTCGCAACCTACAAAATCCTGAGCCGGGTCCTTGCCTACGTGCCGTACGTGTCCCCGGCGCCCCCGCGCTGGACCCTCCTCTTCCTTACGGTGCTCACACTCGCTATCGAGGCGCTCAGCGGGGCCGCTGCCGCCTCGCTAGCCACAAGCCCGTCCCCTTTCCCCCCATCGCCCCCTTCGTCGCGCGGCGCGGCGCTTCTGTGGGCCGCGATCGCGGCACAGCTGGGTGCGCTGGCGGGCGCGGGGCTCCTCGCCGCGGTGGCGCGGCGGCGGTGCGTGCGGGCGCGGCTCGCGGCGGCCAGAGGCGTGCTGAGCACGGTGTACGTGGGGCTCGCGCTCCTCGCGGTGCGCGCGGCGTACCGCGTAGCGGAGCAGACCGCGCCCGAGGCGGTCGCGCGGCGCGCCGAGTGGCCCTTCTGCACGTTCGACGCCGCCGCCACCCTCGCCGCCCTGGCTCTCTGGGCCGCCAGACACCCTCGCCGTCGTGCCTTGCCCCCCGACGCCCGCACCTACCTCTCCCGTGACGGCCTGACTGAGGTCACGCCGCAGGATGACACCGCGGCGTGGGACCCGCTCCGGGAGTGCCGCTGCGCGCGGGATAAGGCACGCGGGAGGATAGAGAGGGGCGGGGACGGGAGAAGCGGCGACGAGGTACGCTCGCTGCGGTCGATGTGGTATTCGGCCGTCTTCCCCTTCTCCCTCTCTTTCCCCTTTTACCCGCTATTCGTCCTTCCGTGGGCCCGGTTAGCTCAGCGAAAAGGGCGGTCATCTATCCGCGATTGCCCTTAGTTTGTGTTGTTTCAGGTATGAGGGAGAATATGTCCACAGTACGTTGTCATCCTCACTCTTGCGTTCGTAACCGTTTGTTGCTTGACTGGTTGTGCTGTTACAGCGGCTGGTAAAGGGGCTCAAACTGCGGTACCCAACTGTAATATGTACGTGTACCCCCGCGATGCTACTGGGTCTAATATCTACTTCTTTGCAATTAACTAGTTTGCGTCCTCGATTCACGTCCACTCGCGCTTGACATATCCCCGGAGAAGTATCATGAGGCCGAGACTCGACCGAGGGAGTGGAGATTTAAAATAACATACACGCTAAAAGGAACGACAGGAACTTAGTGCCTGACCTGGATATTTGTAAATCAAGCTTAGACTTTGCCGCGGGTTATTATCGTGGGGGTTTGGGTGTATAAACGACTCGCCGAAACTACCTAAATGCATCTCGGCGCGTTATCATGTTATCGGTTATTATATGGGTTGATGAAGCGTGGACGTCGCCGGGACTGTTCTAGCAGGAAAAGGGACTGGTTATATGGCATAATGACAGCTTGGCACGAACGTCAAGATCATAACCCACCCAGACTCACCCAACTACTTCTCGAATTATTATACAGCCTTCGTGTATATGCCCCTGAATTTCGACGATATTAAGCCCCCCCCCCCCCCCCCCCAAAATTTTTTTCTTTGGAACTGCCAGCACTTTACGACTGTCTCCCGTCCATGTCCAATCCACCAAGCATCATCTGAAAGTCTCCCAACGACATGAGCGGAGCGGGATTGCTGTCTGTTGGGCTAACCGACCCGTGCAAAGACATCAGGCCCGGCTCGAAATAGCCCGCGAAGGCAGCTTCGGTGGACGCTGTCGTTTGTACAGAACTATCCTCCATGCGCGGGCGAATCGTGGATTCGGCAAACTGGTATAGTTTTGCGCAGATCTCGTAAACAGGGCGGATTGTCGAGGAACGTTCTGCTATGGGCTCCATAAGCGAAACTACGGACGCGAGGAGATCTAGGTCCGCGACGGCGAATTCAGATACGGCGTGGACTACTAGAACGATATACGGCGTGAAGGGCATTAGCGACAGGAACCTGTGGCGGAATAGTCAGCACAGAAGTGAGGAATCCATGGATGGTAGCGGCGCGTACGTGTTCATAAAAAATGTCCAGCCTTTTATCCAACCGCTCGGGTTCATCTCCTTGATCGCATTCCCCGACTTCACTATGATTTCCAGCGCGTGCCGAGCGGCATCAACGCACTCAGCACAGGCATGACCTGGCTGGTTCGAGTTGTGATCCGGCAATTCCAACGCAACTGTGCTGCACACTACCGTCACCAACGCGCTGAGGAGGTATTCTACTAGTACTGTAGCTTCGCTGAATGTTACGATCGAAGTCCGCTCGTCATTTACCTATTCGTTTTGTTAGGAAAAGCTTCCTCGACGATCGTGATAGTATTATTCAACTTACCTTGCTCAACTCCGCCCGAATCTGTTTCAGTCTCGCGCGGATTTCCCGCGATCTCTGAGCACGCACGTGCAGGTTGATCTGCTGAGAAGAAACTGAGAAAAGAAGGGGTTGTATCTCGCCTTCTAGCACCGCCAGCTCTTGGAAGGCAGCAGCCGTTTTGCCGGCGATACCGCGTATGTCGAAGGGATGCACCATGCGCTCAGTAGACACATCGTACTGGTGGATTGACTGGGTTCTCCCCAACGTGAGCGCCAGGCCCTTGTCCCAGATGTACAGGTACCAAAAGGTGACCCGCTTCTTCATCTCGTCTTCGTCGAAAGGCACTGTAGGCAATCGATGGAGGCCGAGGTCGGTACACATCCGAGAAGCGGCCGAGATCAAATTCCAGGCTTTTGTGAGGTGTCCGAGTTTGGCGCAGGATGTTCCCTACCGTGCATACATCAGCAAACGGACATACCGCGACGTTACGAACTCCGAGATAAACTTACCGCCAACGCCATGGCTTGGCATGCTTCTATAGAGGGCTCGAAGGACATCCGGAAGCTCTCAGCAGAGGCCTGAGAGTTCTTGGCGAGCAGCTCTGCGATATTCTCGACTTCGTGCGCCTCCAGGCCGACGTCGGCGTAACGATCAGGGTCGAGATCCAGGAATAGGTGGAGAAGCCCTGTATTGACAAGGCTCCAGGTGCACAACGAGTAGGGGTGGACGGCGAAGAAGATCTCGCGACAGAGCTCGGTGAACTGCTGCTCGTCCAAGAAGCCGACATCAGCAAAGAACCGCTGCTTCTCGACCCGAGCGAGTCGCAGCAGTCTTAGCACGACGTCGCTCGGCGGCATGGTATAGCTTGCCAGTTCCGGATGCTGCTCGAGAAAGGGCAGCGCAGAGGGTATCCTGCTCTGCGGCGCGATCGTGCCGGAATTTGCCGTCCATTCGAGGATCTCCTGGATTATGTTCGAGCTCGCCGTGCCGTTCTCGGACGGCCGCTGCGGTAGATGGGCGGCCGCCATCCGCCGAACCTGGGCGTCGAAGGATGGGTAGGCCCTGTACCCGCCGGAGGTGTTAGAGCTCCCAGAGAGGAGAGCGACGGCAGAGCCGGCCGGAAAATCAGAAGCTCGCTGGAGGCTCTGCTGAGCGGCTGCCGGGCTACGGCTGACATCGCGCTGGAGAGCGGTGACAGTCTCTAGGACCTCTTGGAGCCGGTGGTCGACGCTCTCGAGAGCTTCGTCGTACTTAGCCGAGATGACGATGCGCTGGCGCTTCTCCGGCCTCGTCCGGGTCATGCGGCAGGTGAGGTTCGCCGTAACGCAGCTGGAGCATGGTGTTGCCCGATCACACCTCGTCTAGCAGAGTCAGGATCGGATCAGTCGCCGTCGTTCCAGCGGTGTGCGGGTGGAGCCATACCTTGCGATCCTTGCAGTTGTCGCACTTGAAGCCGTCTCTAAGATTAGACAAGATGTCGCCCACATGCTAAGGGGGTATTTTCTCCTTTTTTTTCTGTCAAAGAAACTCACTGCTTGAATCCTGCCGGTCCGCTCTCGCCGGCCATCGGGTGCTTCTTCCATGGCTACGTCTCGGACTTAAACCGCGACGGAGAGCTCGGAACCAACCAAACACCGCTCGGCCGTCACCGAGTTAGTTATACCACTTCGGTGTAAGTTGTGTTTTTGTTTTGTTCTTTTTAATCTGTTGTGTTTTGTTTTGGGCTGTTTCGCTTCTGCCTAATATGCACAGTATAGACAGTACGCATAAAATGTAGGCCAGTATAGACAGGAAATAGGTATAAACAACAGGTGTAAACAGCACCAACAACGCATATATAGCAGCCTCGAATACAACTTCATAGTGCAAGCCTCTCTAGCGTGGGTTCACGACGTCTCGGAAAGCGGCATGGATCTTAACCTAACGATGGACCGCCTTATACAACGGTACTGGGCTCGATGGCTCCTAGTCAGGGGGTAGCACAGCCCGCATAGTGACGACGCGCCGAGCCGGGCTCTAGAGACGGTCCGATGGGATCAGAGAGCCCATGGCGCGTAGTGAACGTGATTTAATACGGTCAATACGCTGCACGACATGGCTAATAAAAGACGTGGGGATTTCTAATAGGCGATCCGTGAGGTCCTAGACCCCGTTGGAGGCCTGCCGGATATAAGAGAAGATGGTGAGGAAGGAAGAAGAAAAATGCCTAGCGACCGACGCACCTAATGATATTAACCATAGCGATGATATTATATAGTTTTAGTGTTGAATGTTTCTTAGGTCGGTTATTTGCTATTTATTCTACTGCTTAATGTAGCAGTGGTATGTATAAGGAGACAGGTAGATAGGTCATGAACGCCCTAATAATTCTTAAACCCTCGTCGGGATAATGCAACGTCCTAATATGGAGCAAATAATATCCGACTATTGCACTATCCGATATCCTTATAGAGGAACAATATAAGTACTAGCACCCAACACACTCCACACCACAGCCACAACCACAGCCACAACATCAACATGAACTTTATCAACATCATCACCAACGCCAGCAACTACCACAACCACTTACTATGGCAGACAATCTTATAGAAAGGTCTCACGCCAACTCAGGGCAAATTACTTTACAGAGAATTACGGTGCAGTATGGCGCGTAATTAAGTCTCACTTTCCCTATCGAAAAACAATGCCTACAAAAGGTGTAGCAACGGCAGACTCCTGTGAATGGCCTCACAAACTATCTGTGTCTACAACGGGTATCGCCACAGTTCCCCTTCACATACACATACACTCTCGGGCAAAACCTCGCATCCTCTTGGGGACATCGCAGAGTGAGTTGGCGATAAGACACACGATAAGCCCTAAAGCAAAATAAAACAAAAACCCCCGATTAATGAAAAACAAACTCCGCGACCGTCAGTCTATATGGATGATGTCTCCGACAGACGACCTTCTCGCAGCGACAGGGATATCCTCCACAGGCGGTACCGTATGAAAGGACCTAGAATCCCACTTTAGTGCCTCCAGAAGGAAACGAAAAGTCATGCAGAATTTCGGAAAGGGGGTAGGGACAAGCATACCTCGACAACAGTATTTTCTGCCTCACACGCAGATCTACACAGGCTACTCGAGTGCCCCAGTGCGCTTGCGACCAGGCATAGAAGAAAGTAAAAGGGCAGAAGAGAGTAGCAGCAAAGCTGCCCCCGGCGTCGGCAAGGAAGCGTACGTGTTTTTTTTTCGTTCTCGTTCTCTCGTCGTCCTCTGATGTACTTCTCTCACTGAACCACCGGCCAGGCAGCACATCGTCGCGCTACAACGCGTAGAATCCCCCCTCCGTGCCGTGGTTGCCGAATTTGGATCGGGGTCGCAGGTAGCATCAGACGAGGATCGCAGTGCCCGTCGAGGAGGAGTCCGGGGCGAACGCTTCTTCTAGCTCTGCGCACGACGGCCGCTGGATGATGTCCCAGGCCTGCGAACGCAACATGTCCGTCTCGATCTCCACGTCTGCGTCCATCGCCGCCGTCGACCGCTCACTCTCCTCGCGCGCAGCACAGAGCGATAGGTCCCGCGCCACGGCCATGTTCTTTGGGGGGATGATGACGGGTACCGGAAGTGCTGGATCGTCGCCGCCGCCGCCTCCCCCCTCCTCCTCGCTGTTGTCGTGCTCATTTCTTACGGTATTGTCGCGCTTTTGAGGCTGCTCTTCCTCCGGTAGCGAGACCAAGATCACGGGAACGTCTGGTGCACGAACCTTGGCACCGGTACTGAGATTACTAGTCGTAGTCTCAGCATCGGTCGTGGTCATATTATCCTTGCGCAGCTTAGGGAACTCCTCATTGATGAGATCGTCGATAAAGTCAAAGTCGTCATCATCCTTTCTTCCAGACTCCGCGAGAGTCGTGGCAGTAGAAAATGTCTCCATCTCCATCTCCGTCCATGTGTCGGACCTGGGCTTCTCCGGTTTACACAGGAGATCCAGGGTATCCCACTCCCAGTCGTTCTCCCAGTCGTTGATATCGGCATCCTCTTCGTCTTCCTTCTCCTCGTCTCCCCGCGATCTCCCTGCATTGATCTCTTGTCGCTCCTCGCGGCTTACCTCTGCCAGTGTCATGACGCGGCTAGCTCGGGTCTGGAACTCACCCTCGGCGACAAACCCAGTCCACGCGTCGCGCATCCACTCGAAGACGAGCGGCGAGCAGGTCATCGCGCGCGGGCGGCCCTCGTTGCCCCGTCCTACCCCGGCCCCGTGGCGACCCATCCACTCTTGGTGCCCGTAGCTGTAGCCGTGGCCGTGGCCGTGGCCGACGTCGTCGCACCGGCCCTCGGCAAGCGCCAGCGCCCCGTCGAAATGAAACCCGCGGCGTCCGAGCAGGCCGGTGCGCGTCAGCGGTCGCGGATGTCTCAACAAGAGTAGACCAAGGTCGCGGGCCGCCTCCGCGGCCGCCTGCACACATGTCCAGTTGGCGAGGCAGGCGCGGCAAGGACCGCGCGGCGGCAGCAGAGATGCCGTCTTCTTCCCGTACGCGACCGAGCCAATCCTGCCGATCCTTCCAGCCAGCCTGGCGCGAAGCTGGCGGTGGCGGTGCTGCGCGAGCAAGCGGTCGCCCTTAGCAACAAGCAGGCGCTGGCGGTGGTACTGCTGGTGCTCAGCCGTGGTCCAGTTGTGCATCATGGTTGTGGTAATCGTTGTTAGCGGGAGCGTGGCAGAGGCGTCATAGCAGGCGCACACATGGGAGGCACAGCAACGCCGCTGGTCGCACATCGGTCCAGCAACCTGCAGTGCCCGGTCCTGATACAGGATGTACACGCCCTCCTCATCTTCCGGCAGCCCAACATCTCCTGCGTTGCACAGGTACTTGTAGCCCCCTGTGATCACGTGGAACCGTAGTTCGCCCTCGAGTCCATCGCGCCCATCGTAGGCTGCTGCGATGACGGTCACAGGCAGCTGCGGTAGGGCCCTGCAGGCTACGTGGTTCAGGCCGGGGTTGTTCTCCATGGATGGCATGGTGGTGGATTTCCTTCTTGTGGTGTAGACGTTGTTTTGTGAAGTGCGTTTCTGTCGTTTGTGTGCGCATGCCCTATCTGTAGGGTGGACTGGAAGACAACCCGACAGGGAGATGTGCGTACGTCTTTTGCTTCAAGTGGGACGAGTGATCAGTTACAGATGGTCCAGAAGAGCTGCGACGTGTGATGGTGAAGGGAGCTGGGGGAGGGGGGGTCCAAGAGCAGTGAGTTGCTGTTCCGAAGAAAGGTGAAAGGGAGACGGTGAAGGGAGACGAAGGAGACACAAGTAACCCGTTTAAGTATTCCAGGATCTCGGCTCTATCATCTCTACAGCCCCACCTAAGTTGATATCGGGGCCTTACCAATGAATGTCTTAATCGGATGGAGGTGAAGTTGTCGTTGTCCGGACAAACACCCCGACTTCCTTGGTGGCAAAATGGCTGTCGGGGCCCACTCCGCAGAACTGGCTGGAACTGGCTGCTTCTGTCTGTGGTGGAGTTGAGCAGAGAGGCTCTAGAGGTAGATGTGTGCCTATTGGTATGTATCTGAATGAAGCAAGCTTGGAGTACAGTCGGTTACTGTATTGCAGATGAAAAGCTGGCCCTGTCACGGAAGTCCCTCCATAGGTGATGAAAGTCTCCTTGGGGTTGTCGGATATAAAGGTGTAATAGTGTCGAGAGGTGAGAAAGGGAGGAGGACTAGCAGCCTTCTAGATAAATATAGACAGAACAGGCCTTATTCAGTCCAAAGATTCACCGTTAGAATCAAGTGTGGATTTTCCCAAGAAAAGAAATTCACTGGAGGCAAGAAGGGGATATGCCTATAGCAGATAATGGCCGGTGCCATCCCTTATTTGCCAAATAACGAGCCTGTTTTGATGGTTATTTTCCAGGGCACATAGTAGACACCTCCAGCTACCTCTCCCCCCAGCAACAACGATAACAACAATAATAACAACCCTCCCCAGGCACTTACATGAGAAAAAAGCACGTCTCTGCCTCACCGGGGCATCTGCCTTTGTCTGCACCATTGTGGTGATGATGTCTGAGACCTCATCTGCTCAAGTTGGACGTGCGCCCTTCTTCTTTAGGTGTCCACCACCAGATCCCAGAGGAGGAGGAGGAGGAGGAAATAATAAAGGGACCCGGACTTGTGCCTGAGGTGTACGTATGTGGGATAGCTGGCCTGCCTTGTCTGCTGGGGAGTGAGACTGGGAGAAAAGGGGCGTGATATTGACATTGCAACTCGAACTTTCCAATACCTACATGTGCTAATGAGCCATACATCCCTCTTCTTCAAGTGCTCTTCTTCCTTTCAGGCTGGCGTTTTCCGTAGGTTGGCTCTAGCTGCTCCTGGGACTATATATATTCCTGCAAGGTCATTATATCAGCGGTTCGAATAGAAATTTAAGGACTTTTAGGTACCTGTAAGGAAAGTGTATCATACAAACAAGCCTATGCCACCTGGCTTTGTAAGGGCAACAATCGCGTGAAGACAGTCTGCCCCTGGTAGTCCACGTAGGTATGGTGGCAATACTGAGACGATGGGGATGATTTTCTCCTGAGGTGTCTGGCGGTTCAAGGGCTCTCAGGAAAGGGAGATCAGTTCTCCAAACCACAACTACGGTATCACGATACACTGCTGAGTTCGTATGCATCACAATATATACATAGATAGGTTGCCACGCGAAGTTCCCTCCTTGTCTCATTCCCTATTCCTAATCTCTCCTACTCGCTCGCCCCCCGCCCCCCTTTCCAAAGCCCCCATGACTGACTGACGCGGCATTCTGCCTCCTTCAAGACACCTACATATAATACAGACGGTATAATACATGCCTACGGCCAACTTCTGTACACTAGTGCCCAACCTTTCTTTGGGTTGGTGCAGGGGGCGGATTTGTACGTGGCATCGAATCAGCCGCGGATATGGAAGCCCTACGGTCCAATACGACACAACCTCGACCAGGGCTGGCTCATTGCAGCCAGATTAAGGGTTTATCAGGTCGGGAGAACCCAGCTGATTGTCCATCCCCATATCTCTCAGCTCGCAATTCACATGTGTGTAATCGCATCACCATCAAGGGTCCGTCAGTTGCTCGTGGCATATTAGTTTGGTTTCCCCTGTTTAACACCAGAGCCGGCCGCCACCACACACTCGAGGCGACCAACTGCTACTAAGCTGATACGTCTCTTCACATGCATGGCACCGCACATCGCTACGCCACCGGGCTACCGGAAACGTAACTGTAGTTTGGAGCTCGGAGCTCACGTCGCGTGCCCGCGTAGGGGTTCATGTAAATCGTAGGTAGGTAGACGAGAAAAGGGCATCGATCATCCGGGCCGTAAATACGTGTCATCGCAGAAGGCGTGTTGCATTCCTTAGCACGAAATCAATACATGCTAGCTCGAACCGTCCGTGGACCATAGCAGAGCGAAAACCCTTCCCATGCATGCAAATAGTGCCGAAAACGAGAAACCCGGAACCCCTTCCCCTTTCTTCCATAATCGACCACCCGCGAATCGCCAATTTTGTTTTCCTTACACCTCCGTGGTAACCTTGGCCTTCGGGTTGGTGACCTTGACGCCTAGCTGCTTCGCCCGGGCAATTATGTCGATTCTCTTTCTTGACGAAACGTTGTGGGCGATCCTGCCGCACTGTTAGCCAACCCAAGCTCACTCTGCCCTCGAGTCGGACGCCCTCCGGTGCTAGCCGGGGCAGCGGGACGAAGCGCGACGTACTCTGCGGCGTAAGTCCGGTTGTGCATGAGCAGCAGCTCAACATCCTTGGTGTTGCTAACAAGGAATGCCTTGTGGCCCGAGGGAATCATGTGGCGGGTCTTCTTGTTGGAGCCGAAGCCGATCTGTGGAATGAAAAGTCGAGTCAGCACACTGGTTTACCTATATGCGAACGGCCCTGCGCATCCCGCCGGGGCGAAGCCGAAGTCCTCGCTGCAGTTCTTTTCCCAGGCTCTTCTCCTTCTCTCCATTTGTTCTTATTCCCCCCCTCCTTCTTCCATTACGAACAGCCAACGAAGCGGGGGTGGGCAGCGACGTACTGAGGGCATGGTCATGTTGCCTCTGAACCGCCTTCGGACACGGTTGTCAATGCCCTTAGGCTTTCGCCAGCTGGAGGACAGGCATTTGAAGCGGTCGCTCTGGTGTCGGTTGAAACTCTTGGTTCCTGGGAGAAGCGCTCTATCAATATCCTGCCGCTAAACCGCCACGACCAAAGTACGCATCATATCAATTCTTCACGCTCGCCGCCGAGAGATCGTATCGGTCGCGGAGGAGGGGACGGGATACGGATCCAACATACGCTTCTTGACAATCGGGACGTGCTTCTTTGCGGCGACCATCTTGAGAGAGAGAAATTTATTAGTTCAGGATCTTATTTAGATTGTCGAAAAGTAAGGAATAAAGCAGGAGTAGAAAGTGCTCACGTTGACGACTTCTCTTGCTGTCAATGTCTTGATGGAGGAGGGACTAGGATGTATGGGTCGTGGGTTGCTGATATTCTGGCGCAAAATTGAACGGGTACGAAAGAGTGTCCCCGATAGCAGCACAGCCGGAATTTCGCGCTAAGGGTTTCGTTCGTTAGGGTTGGTGGGCGAAGTCACGTGCCATAGAGTCCCCATAATTGAATTTATATTGGAAAAAAGGCTCCACTGAGAAAAAGGCAATACTAGCCACAGTTGACCAGCCACCTCTTTGCCCCGACTAATGTGGCTAACATTGCAACCATCAGAGAGAAGTACCTCAGTACCTCTCGAATCTCCTATTATTAGACCGTCCTGACGGGCACAATCTTGGGAATGTGCAACGCATCATGCCGGCCTTGGGCTCATAGAGAACAGCGTATGGGGGACAGCGTTTCATGTTACAGCTGAAAAGTACTATTAGGTGATTCTATACACGACTCCCCGGTGTCATTCTTTCGTGCGGAATCCTAAGTCGCCGTCGGCCTCGTACTCATATTAGGTGTCTGAGGACAGGGCGACCCGTCATCTTCATTCATGTCGGCGACTTCTTCGTCCAAAGGGATGGATGGGGGGAGGAAGAAATGGAAGGGGGTTTTCTCATCCAACCTATACGATTCACCAAACCCCTCAGGGATTCATCGACCAGGCCTTTGAAACCGTCCGTCCGTCCACCTATGTTGTGGCAAATGATTCGGGAGAGGGGGGCTCGCCCTAGAAAAATATGTCCCAAAGGGGACGACGACACGAAAACTCCTCCGGCAACGCAGAGGTCCAGATTCCGCCCAACCTTAGCTGTCCGTCCTTCCGATCGGCTGATCCTCTATATCGCATTACCGCCCATTCTTAAGATCGCCGGCCTCTTTACGACCCAAATCGATCCCGGTTTCCCGACACCTGCTTAACCCTCTATCACATTTCTAGACTCGCGTCGATGCTACTATTTAGCGTCTGCTGAACCAAATGGCCATGTCTCGTGATTCGTTACCGTTACTGCTGTGCACACTGAGGCTGTCCACCGGCCCCGTCCTCGTCATCTTCGTCTTCCCATCCATCTCCGTACCGCGGATCTCCCGAGTGCGCGCCCATCTTATGTACGGTTAGTAATGCTTGCTACCTCACCGAATGTTCGAGTGAAAGGGAAAAAAGAACAGGGGGACGCGACGTACCTCGTCAATATCGGCGCCGGCGTCGTAGGCTACATCATCAATCTCCTCGACCTTGATCTCCGGCGGCGGCCCCGGCAAGAGCTTCTGGAGGGATTCGTAGGCGGCGTCGTCCTTCAGCCAGCCGTTGGGGGGGAATTCAATCTTGACGATGAGGTACAGGTCCCCCTTCGCCTCTCCTTTCTTCAACGGCATGCCCTCGCCCTCCACCTTGAGCACCTGTCCGGGATTTAGGACCTTGCCCTGTGGATGGTTGATGTGGATGCCCCGACCGTCCAAATGCTTGAGTACCACACGAGAGAAGCCGCACAGGGCTTCAGCGAGGGTGATATCCAAATCGGCAGAGAGGTCGTTTCCGATGCGGTTGAACACCTCGTGGGGCTCCTCATCTAGTACGAACACGAGATTACCCGGAGTCTGGTCGGGGTCCTGATCGGCTTCGCCTTCCAACACGATCCGCTCCCCCTGCCGCGAGCCGCGGGGTATGTAGATCTCCAGCGGCTTCGTCTCCGGGACGGTTCGCTTGCCCTTACATTTCTTACACCGGTCTTTCTCCTTGTAGTGGTTACCAGACCCCTGGCAGCGATCGCACACGGCGGCTTCGCGCGTGACGAGTCCGGGTCCGACCTGTCTGTAGGCTTCAACGACACCGTTGCCCTTGCAGCGATCGCATTGTTGCGGCTTGACCTTATCCTTTGCGCCGGAGCCTTTGCAAGTCGCGCAGACCACCTTCTTATTCGCAGCGAACTTCACGGCCTTGCCCTTGTAAAGATCTTCCAAGCTGACAGAATACTTGGACTCCTGGTCACTGCCACGCCGGGGCTTTCTCGGCCCGGCACCAGGGCCCATGCCCATGCCGAACATTTGGGCCAAGATGTCGTTGATATCTCCCTCCTCGCCCATACCTCCCCGCGAGGCGTCGAATGCTGCCATCCCGAATTTATCATACCGGGCGCGCTGATCTTCGTCTCGGAGGATCTCGTAGGCGTGCTTTACAGACTTGAATTTGATTTCGGATTCGGCGCGCTGGTCCTCAGGCACCTTGTCGGGATGGTGTTGAAGGGCAAGCTATGACGCGTCAGCCGGTCCGGCCTGCTTCGGGGAGACAAGGTCATATGCTTCTCTCTCACCTTCCGGTATGCCTTCTTGATGTCATCGGCGCTTGCGCTCTTGTCGACTCCAAGGAGCTCTTAGGGTTCATGTCAGCAAGATTGAAAATTGTGGTACAGATAGGGACGAGCCGGATAGGTGTCTCGGACCAGGGAGTAAGCCGCTCACCGTATAGGTCGACATCGTCGTGACCGGCACCGGGGCCCGGTGCTGCCATAGTGGGGGATTGGTAAGACTAGGGACGTGGTAGACCCCGGGTAGCCTGGCTCTGTCTATATATGTTTTCCTTGTCTGGCCTCTTTCATCTCACGCAGATATGCACGATACCTTCTTGTTCTTCCTGGGGCGAGGATTATGTACGCAGGGTCAGTTTAGTTGGACGGGAGAATCTTTGGTGGGGCAGTAATTTTTTTTTCTTTCCTTCACTGCTTGGAGGGGTGTGGGGAGGAGGGATGGTGTGTGCCTGGCGTGTCTGCGGTATGGAGCCCGAGGATTTGAAGGTGTTTCTAAGAAGTCTCGATGCTCAGGAGGCTTTCTCTTGGCTGACAGTTATTCTGTATGAGAAGAAGAATGGAAAGGAAAAATTTCCATAGCAAGGCTGACAAACGCGGGAAAGATGGTTGAGGACAAATGATGTATCAGTTTGGGTAAGTGGATCGGATTAGGGAGGGACGTACTTTGTGTAAGAATGCACACCTATTATGTACTTTCTGCGGTCGGCGTGGGGTATCCTCCACTATACTTACCTACCTAGGTGGCTGTAGGTGACTGGAAGGCACCTAGCACGCCGCGTCAGGTGCGTTCAGCTGCAACCACTACGTAATATCATGTTCTCTGCCGGTACTTCTTCCCACCCATGAAATAGGTAAGTATGTAAGGCGGACAGCGAACAGGAACCCTCTGTACGTACATTAAGTAAATGTCTAGCTGACAAATGGCCGACCTTGAGTAGCGCTTCTGTAGTATACAGATATACCTCTTACCTGCGTACTTGATACAGGAGGTATAGGTGGCTTTGACTCTGCCCGAAGTAAACCGATTCATACTGTACGACGGGGAGTCAGCATCTACATCACTAAAATCAGCTGGCATCAGCGCCTCCTGTACCTAAGTGTTGAGCAGGGTGGGCTTTTATCAAGGCAGAAGACTTAACCCGGTTACTCGTGGGGTGGAAAGGGGGGGGCTGCTGTGCTATGAAAAAAGGGAGTTACCGGCGGGACAGCCTTCACACTACCGAGTACTGAAGATCCCTGAGAACGTATATACGTTCGGATGTTGGAGGGGAAGAGAGAAGATATAGACTAGATCTAGTTGACGCCCATCGGCCTATGCCGTACCCCCCTCCCCCTTCCCCGGTTAAACTGAATTACGTTACCAGCTGCGGGTCTCCTTCCTCTCATGTCCTTCCCTCATCTGGGTAGGGCAGTTACCATGATCACGGTCGATATAACCAAAGAAGCCTGACTGACCGAATCACTCCCATCTCCCACCTCACGCCTTATTATTCATGACTCCTTCTTCTTGCCCTCTATCTCCAGCGCCGCAGCTACGGCCTGCGCGTGTGCCGGCGCCCCGTCGTGACCCAGCTCCTTGAGCCGGGCCTGCGCCTTCTCGACCTCTTCGCGGATCTCCTGGAAGGCCTCATCGAGGTCGCGGGCCGGGTCTGCGCTGAGGCCAAGCACGGGCTCCTGCGCGCCTCCCACACCACCCGCACCGCTGAGGCTGTCCGTGCTCGCGCTACGCTGCAGCCGCACGCCGGCCTCGCGCGTCCGCTCTTCGAGCCGTCGCCGGAGCTCTGCCCGTACCGCTGGCCACGCGAAGAGCACCGTCCCCGCGCCCGTCGTTCCAATCGCGTAGTAGTACACGCGCTGCCACGCCAGCAGTGACGCGTCGAGCCGCAGCACGATGAACGGCGCGACGAGGAACGAAAAGGTCAGCTGCGTCGCGAGCCACGAAGCAAAGTCGTAGTACTTCTTGCTCGGCAGCGGCTTTTGCGTCACCGGGTCGAGGAAGAAAGGTCGGACGTTGCGCCGGAAGTCTGGGATGGCGAAGCGACGTTAGTTGTTGAACATGCCAAAGCGGCGAAGAACAGAGATCAAAAAAGAGCGGTTAGTGGGGGTTGCGGCGACATACTCTTGGCGGTTTGCTGGACGAAGCTAGCGAAGACAAAGGTGAGGTAGTAACCCGGATAGAACCCGTGCCAGAACGCGCTCGTAACGAATGTAGCCATGCTAGCGCGGAAGCCGGGTTTCCTATTCCTGGGCGTCACGCGCAGGTAGATGTAGTACCGCAACCACTTGTTGGTGTTCATATTCCAGTGCCCCAGGTACGCGCGGCAGTTCTGGGCCAGCTCCACCCCCCACGGACTAATATTCTGGAGACGGTTCCACGAGACCTTGCCTGTAACCGGGTCAACGCCGTTGTAGCCCAGCCCAGCGAGGATGCACGAGCCTTCTGCCATGAACCACACGCCGTAGTATTTGGCTCGGGTGGTGAACCCTACCATATGCATGGTGAACACACGGCGTAGGAAGCCCGCCCCCGCCGGGGGATCGCTGAGAAGGGCATCGCCAGAGTACCACCTGTTCAAGTTCAGGAAGAGGAAGACCCAGGTGAGGCCGCTGGCCAATTTCAACATGGCCGGTGTCCCACTCCTCGGTATCCTGCGCTTCTTCCTAGTCGGGGGCTTCTTTGCGGGGTCTATATTCGCTGGCACATCAAACATGGTGCAGTCGATCCAACCGCGGAACTCGTTGTAATCGAAGGCCGGGCCCGTCAAGAGAGATGGGAAGAATAGTACATAGCTCGCATAGTCTAGAAATGATGGTAGCTTGATTATTCTCCTGCTCTTCTGAAAATCGCTGAGCTGGTCCTCCGGCAGCGTACCGTCGGCCACGTTCCAGGCGAAGGCGGACAACTTCATGACGAGCACCATCTGGGCACCGGTAATATCGATCGCGGCGGGGTTATCAGCGAACTGGCGTGTGAGCTGGCTCACGGCCATGTGGCTCATGAGGAAGACAAAGGCGATCCATGGCATGTATGGGGAGGTTCGAAGGTAGTATGCGAGGGCGTACGTGCCTGTGGAGGCGATGAAGATAGTTCGGACGCCGGTCCATAGCGAGAATAGACCTACTAAATAAAATAGGCCGCCGCTATGCTCACCGTACCACGATCAGTCTCTTTCCCCGCGAATTCCTGTCCCGGGGATATTGTTCATTCCCACCTTATGATGAATAGGTTCTTGTATTCGGGGCGAGCATCCGGCACACGCTTCAGGAGGCCGGCGAGCGGATATGAGAGCAGGAAGGAGAATATGAGCTTGACTGTGGTACTCGGCGCCCTTAGCAAGGTTTGGCGATCGCGAGAAGACGATATCGTATCTGGGAAGACATACGCTCATCTGGAGAGGCACCAACTGCTCCAGATAACAGCTCGAACGCTACGCGATAGGGTCAGCACGCACGAGACCGGCGAATGGAAAACCATAACATGTTGGGGTCCCCACGTTTATTGATATAGGGTAGCATCCTTCGTATATTTACGGAGAGCGTGTCATAACTCGGGGGTAGCAAGGCGCAGGGTAGAATCTGAAGGGAGGCAGAAAAAAAAGAGGAGAACAACACAGTTGGTCCGGACCGAATGCTGAATTATAAGATTATGATGGCTGTTCCGGCACAGAGGAGGGTATTTCTGCTAGTGGAAAACGATGCCGCTGCCTACGGCCGCGCGAGAGACACGAGAAACGAGATCTCCGGCTTTGGCTCAAGTGGTAGTAAGGGACGTCGGCAATGGTGATATAGGGTACGAGACGGGTATGCGACGACAGCCACCAGGGATATCGCAGGTGGGGGAGGGGGAAACGATTAGTGGTAGAGAGGTGAAGGGGATAAAGTAGAGGCGAGTTTTATTACGTGGGTGGGCGAGGAGGAAGCTTTCGAGGTGAGGCAGCGGTGACGGAAACAAGAAAAGGAAGAAAAAAAAAAAGGTCGAGTTGAGGCGAGGCGAGGCTTGACAAGCATTAAGGTGCATGCAGACAAGAGCTCGGGAGGATATTGCCCAGCAATGATGTCACCCGGTACAGTGGGGCAAGCGGCCGTTCCAACGGATCCTGCCGCGTGTGCCAGTTGGTCGCATGTGCTCACTCTACTGGCTGTCAGCCGCGAACCACGGCAGGGAGGGTGACCTCCCTTTCGTATTTGCATCTTCGCATCCGCATGTGCATACATCACTTATGCATATACCTCCTGTTGCACCTCTACGCGACAACACCTAGCAGAGGTGGGCATGCAACCGAAGGCGAACGTACCGAAGCACAAATTAGGTATGCAGCAAGCGTAAGTACTACCTCCTATCTCCTATAGAGGTACCTACCTAAATGCCTGTCATGTGCGCTCTAGCGACCTGACAGGTGCTACATTACCTAGTGCCATCGTTTAGATGGTAGGTAGGTACCTAAGGCAGGTACCTACCCTCCTGCGCTTATTCTATTCGGAGGTGCCTAAGCTACAGGCAGATACCTATGCGATTATTCTATACCTACCTACCTAACCTACGTGACCCCGTCATCAGACCAAGTCATACAGGCGAAAATACCTCCTATCTCCTGTCCTCAGCAACATTACCTTTACCCTATCAGTAGTATGCCGGTAGGGAGACCAGCTCCCTATACCTCATAGGTGCCCATGTATAACCTACGCTCCCGATCGACACGATACCTACCTAGGTTGGTAGTCCCTCTCCAGGCAATAACCTTTAGGTCGATGATATATAAGAGGTACCTAAGGGACCCTAGGCATTCCATTATATACCTAATGTAGAGGTGCCTAACCTGCCTCGGTCCCTCACACAGACCTAGCCCTTCAACACCCGGAACACTGCCAGCGAATGCAAAGTTGAACCGGATTCACGGGTGGGGGTGAAATAATCCTGTCATCTTTATCAATGTTGCCTCCCGTCTTCCAAACACAGAGCACCTAGAACTGTGCTGAGTTATTGGCTCGACCAGCTTAGTTTAGCAGAGCTTGCACAACCATACGTCTATCCGACAGTTCGTCCCGCCTTTTTCCCGTTCCGACACCAGGTCAACGTCCGTTCCAAGCGCATTAGCCAGCCGGCCCAGGCTGTAGTGACCCTGCCATGTCTAGCTACCTTGACAAAACATATCCCCCAAGAAGCAACGGAAACAGATGACGGCCGAGGCTTTTGTACTCCTATCTTACGTCATTAGAAGTACCGGTAGGATGGTCATGATGGTAGTGGTGGTGGTGGTGGTGGTGGTGATGAATGACTGTCCCCCCCCATGCCTGTAGAGCTCCGTGTTCTCATTAGTAGAAGTTAAATCAAGTCTATGCCAGAAATCAACGGCTCCTGATCCGTCACTATCTCGAAAGGAATCGTCAAGTATTATACAGTAGAACATAGGGCGAGATGGTGTGCCGCCAGCCCAGCCATCTCGAGACAGTATCCGTTGCTGGTTCATTGCGACTTTGTTTAGCTCCCGTCGGACACCGGCATTGCGACATGACTCGTTAAAAATACCGCGGTCGGCGCCCTGGTTTATGAGTTGGCGGCATCGCGGTTGCTCTGCGAGCTCGCGCTCATGGTAGGCTGTGTCATGGGTAGAGAGTTTTTGGCCACTTGAGACTGCCGCACCTTCGCCCAAGCATACACGATACCGCTGACGAAGCCGATGAAGATCGCTGAGACACTTCCGATGGTGACGGGCGCGGAGAAGAAGATGAGACCGCTAACGGCAATCGGAAGCTTGTTGAGGGCTCCAACCATCGAGTAGGTAGTCGGGGATGTCACTCGGATACACCACGCAGAGCAGTAGGAGATGAAGATGGCAGCCATGCCAGAGTAAACCATGCCGACGAAGAGGGCATTTCGAGACTCGGGGGGGAAGTTCTTGGTCAGGTTCGCACTGGACCAGTCTTCGACAAGCAGGGAACAGATAAGGAGGACAGGGATGGTAAGGAAGTTGTTGTAGAACATAGCTAGACAGAGTCAGCACCAGCAAGATGGCAAAATCCGCTCGGGAGAAGTTTAACTGACTGTCCCAGTCCTTAAAGTTCATGTTCTTGATGACCTTACGCATGCTAAGCAAGTAGGATGCAGTACAGAAGACGTTGAGCCCCATCCAGGCGTAACCGGCGTTCAGGGTAGCGAGTGCTGCGGCGGCTTCGGCAGTCTGACTAGCACTGCGGGTGTCGGCCCACGCCGCAACGACGGAGCTGAGGACCATAAGACCGAACGAAAGCAGAGCTAGGGGCGTGACGCTTCCTCCAAACCATAGAACCTCGCCGTATGCGATAACAATAGTCGTCAAGTTTTTGAAGATGGTATAGACGGGGACCGAAAGGTACTGTAACGACTTGGTGCCGGTGTAGATCATACCCACTAGGAGGAGGGAGATAGGGAACCCTGTGGCCGTGTTAATAGAGCATACCAGAACACCGCCCATCCAGACACATACATCGTTTCCCCTTGTTGATGTCGAAGGGCGCGAGGTTTTTGATCAAGCCTAATTGCTTGCAAGCCTCGATCGTTACTATACAGACGATTGACTGCCAAGCAAGCGTCAGCCTACACTTCACACCGGCCGGAATGGTTCCTGGGGATATCGAACACACCTGAACCGCGAGGTAGAAGAAGTTCAAGTTCCACTCGGAGCCAGACACGACGTATTTGTTAACGATGGTCATACTAATGGAAGATAGACAGTAAGCGAGGATGGAGACGGTAGGGTTGTTCTCGATCTTAGCGAGCTTCGAGGCGACGGAGTTGTGGTGGGATGCGGCTCGCGCAGGGCGAGGCGGGATGAAAGGATCCTTCTCTCCGTATGCCGAGTCGGGCATGCGAACGGTGTAGTCTTCGTTCTTCTTGTCCGACATCTTGACAGTGTCGTCGACTTGCTACCTAGGATGGCTAGATCGAGGCCGTTACGACTGGAGAGCCGTTGCTGGTCGGCGGTATCAACTCGCACGTCAGCGAGAGAGGCAGGCGGAATGGTGAGGGCGAGTTGCGGTGATAGAAAGAGGAAAAAAAGGCCAATCTCGGTGGAATAATCAGGAGGGAAAAGAAGGCTACCAGACAAGCGACGGGTGGATCGGGGTTGGTGGAGCCGTCTAGACAGTCTGTAACGCGCGTCGGCTGCGATAGGTTGACAGAGCAGGACAAAGTGTGTCGAAACCGGACCGAGAACTGAGCGGGCACGTTGGGTATGTCGGGGGGCCGAAATGTATATATTTCCTCCGCTCAAGCATGAATCCGGTAAGATGAGGAAGAATGCGACTACTGTGACAACCGCTGCGGTAACGAAGCACGGCTACGGCAGAAGGACAAGAAGAAGACGAGACGACGGTGGATATTTGGAGGTGCGCGTTGACAGAGAGATGGATGTGGTAGGTTGGCAGGGAAAGTTGGATATTATTGTTTCCCTTGCCTAATCAAATCTAGGGTTGGGTAATGCAGCTATGTAGACTGCGGGCCGCATAGGAGGGCCGAACGCGAACCTCGTTGAATTCTGCTTTGGTCGCTCGCCAAATTAACCGTGTGGCGTCCATATGTGGCTTCACACAAAGGACACTCACCCCCAGCGGAAGGAACGCCGCAATCTTAGCATGGACTTAGCGCGAAGGTAAAATTAGAAATGTTCGATATAACCAATGAGAAGCGAGAGAGACAGTAACATCCCGCATATATACATATATACATAACCGCATGCTAGGTACCTGTACGTAGGTGCACCTACCCCTTAGCCGAAACTGGTTTCAGTACTACGCGTATACACCTTTTTTTTTTACCAGCCATTCTCATCATAATAATTAAAAACCAGCATCGCATCTTCGAAACCTGCCTTTGGCACATAATGTACCTACTGCAAATCTGTCCTCGTATTCGCTATGTGCATGCAGAACACCACGCCCAAAACAGAGATCTCTTCTTCAACGGTCAAAGCGAAGTGTGGATACCTACCTACATTTCCTACTGAGAGTCCGGGGCACCCAGTGGTCCCCGCCGGGATGGCCAGTAGCTGGTTTTTAGCGGGAGCAGTACACAGACTGCACCTTTTCCAGCGAACACTATACCCGAACAACAGTGGGCCAGCCGTCGTCGCGGCCCCGCCTCATTATCTGTACAGGTAGAATGCGTGGCGTAAAATATTCTTCTTCTTCTTCCTGTAGACATATGTACCTTCACCACGTATATACCTAGCCTCCGTGACACGAAATGCGAATTCTTACTCACAAGTGCCTACGCAGCCTTCCGTGGCAGTGATGTTCCTTCGCCCTATGTCAAAACTTCTTAAACGCAATAGATTCGATACTGTGAAAGAAAAGAATTATAACCCGAAAATAATGGGACCTTTATCTGATATCTGAAAAAAAGAAAAAAAGATAAAAAGTTCAATTGGCTCCCATGTTTGAGAATGCACGAGAGTGGTCCGTGCCATACGTGCCTTATCCTATCGTTGTCGGTGTCTATAGCTCCTATTTGCCATCTCTAAGTCTGGTCCATCTCTTCTTCATTCGATTCGCCCGCGTCGTCATCCTTTTCATCCTTCTCCGCCTTGCTTCCCGCATCGGCGTCTACCATAGTCGTCGTCGACCCCACTCCTTCAGCGGGCTCTGTAGCGGTAGCTGTGCCTGTCGCTGAGGAGGACACGGAACCAGTACACGTAGTAGCTCCAATCCCAGTTCCGGCTCCGGCTCCGGCTGTGCTATTAGGGCCAGCGGTGCCTCCGACCTCGGCCTCCGGGGCGGCCGGGTAGTTGAGATGCTTCCAGTCCTCAAGTTCCTCGGTGACGGAGCGCAGGCGGTCGCGGATGCTCTCGATGGCGTAACTGCCAAGCACGAGGCGCAGGGGTGGGTACGAGCAGTGGGCGAGCTGCCAGACGAGCTCGGCACACTTGACGGCGCTCGTGGGCTGGCGGTCGCCGAGCCACTGAACCATGCGCTTCGCGTGCAGCGCCGGCGAGGTCGCGTGCCCGTACGCCTCGCTCGCCGGCTTGATGAGGAAGTGACCCCAGGTCGGCAGCGGGTTCTCCTGGGCGTCGGGTTCGTCGCGGCGCACGAGCCCTGGCTCGACGAGCGTTGCGCGGATGTTGAACGCGTCGATCTCGTAGAGCATAGCCTCGATGAGGCCCTCGACCGCGTACTTGGTCGCGCAGTAGGGGCCGAGTCCAGGCACGCCAAGCGCGCCGCTCGTCGAACTAAAGATGAGGTATCTCCCTGCGTTTTGTTGGCGAAAGTAGGGCAGGCTCGCCTGGATGATGTGCAGCGTGCCCATGAAGTTGGTCTCGAACTGGTTGCGGATCTCGTGTTCGTCCTGGTCCTCGCACGCACCAATCACGCCGTACCCCGAGCAATTAGCCACGACGTCGACGCGCCCGAATCGCTCTAGGGTCCGCTCGATGACCCGCGCAACGCTCGCCCGCGCCCGTACGTCGCACAACAGGCCGAGGCAGTTCTCGTGCTGGTGCTGGTTTGCCATCTCCTCTGGCGTGCTTTCAAACGTCCGCCCCACGTCTGTCACCAGGTCCCCCCGCGCCAGCGCGCACTTGACCAGCGAACGGCCCATGTGACCGGTGCCGCCAAAGACCTTGTTTTTACACTTAGTAAGCGAGTTGGACTCGCTATCTTATTCTTCGGTGACACATCCGCCGACATAATACCAGGGGGGGGAACGAGAAAGGTCATAAATGCATTCACGTTGAGCGAAGACAAGGAGAGAGGGACTCACGATCCATACGAGCTGCTTTCTAGGCGCATTCGGGAGCGGAGGCTCGCAGCTCGCGGGTAGAAGTAGTTTCCCCTTAGGGACGCTGATGCTGCCCGGAGAGGGTTGGGCATTTTCGGACACGGATCTAGAGTCCATGATGGTGCCTGTTGTAGCTTCGGTTTCGGCTTCGGCTTCGACTCAGACACGGAGAGCAGCAACTCGTCATTTCGTAGATATCAATAGCCTCCTCCGAATGCGCGCCGCATAGCAAGGGGTTTCGAGGTAAGCACAGGCAGGCAAGGCAATATAGAATTAATTTTAAGCAGAAGTATCGTGTTGTTGTGATAGGGGAGACACGAGAGGTAGGACAGCTTGAATCGGTAGATAGAAGAATTAAGGTAGGGAGAGAGGGGGTCGTGATTCCCAATCGGGAGTCAGTAGGTACCTTGGGAGGCAGAAATGGCACATACCAGATTAGAGGCGGTACATATAGTTTATGTCAGTACCTAATCTACTAGGTGACCTTCGGTTAACGGTTATTTTCACTTACTAACCCACCACGACTGCCACTTACTCATAGTTGCAGACCCCGCATAGGTAGGTAGGTAGGCAGGTATATACGCAGAGGTATGCAGGTACCCAGCAAGTGCCTCTTAAGAGGTATAAGTCCCCATTGCCCACGAGTGGAATTCAGCCATAAGAATAGGAACCCTGTATAGACGGCTTGAGGGAGACACGCAAGTATCGATCACCAGATCATTATCCTGTTGCCAGCCTTTGCAATACTTTATACCGACTTCAAAACCAAGCAAGGCGGTCGAATGAAAAGAAGTCATCATAATTATGTCGTGATGCCGTTCTGGCAATTGTTGTTACCGTCCCTTTTTCTTTTCTGCCAACCGTCGCCGGCACTGGTTCACAAAAAGGAAGCCTTCCTTCCTTGCTCACTTGCTCACTCGCCCGCAGAGTCATTTTTTTTGTAAAATTTTTTCTTTTTCATTCAGTTAAGGTACTGTGAGACGTACCCCTTGCGATACTTGTTCGAGTCCAGATCGACACTCCGGTTCAGCGGCGTCCACTTGGGCTCGTCCTTGAAGAGGCGCATAGCCTGGATGTACTATATAACCCCAGAGAGCTATTGTTAGGTAACCCTTCACTCCCACCACAAAGCCAGGTAGGAAACGGAACTGAGGAAAGTAGCGACGGCATGGGGGTAGACAGACAGTAGATACATAGGTAGGTAGATAGGTATAAAAAGAGGGGAGAACTTACGTTGCCCTGGTCAGTAGTGAAGCGGTGGTAGATGCCGGGGGGCAGGATGATGAGGTCGTCCTTCTCGAGCTGGATGCGGACCCATTCGTCCTCCTTGCCGCGAACGTCGAAGTAGCCCTGGCCGTCGCGGATGTACCGGATCTCCTCGTCCTCGTGCAGGTGCTCGTGGAAGAACATGCGCACCTTATCCTCGTACGCAACGCCCATCTTCTCCGGCGAGACCGTGATCTCATCCCGGTTCTTATAGCCCCGCGCCTGCGCTAGCGCATCAACGTCCTCGACCTGCGCATACCGGAAGTACAGCACTCCGAGTCGCTCCAGATCTCTGGCCGCTACCTCCCGTCCCGAATCATGAGGCAGCCGCTGGTCTCCCTGTTGGTATGCGTTATAAGGGGGTAGTTGTTAGCATCGGCGCATATGGTAGAGAGGGGCGGCTATTTCACGATGATAATGCGTGCGAATGTGCACGAGTGTGTGTGTGTGACCGCACGGTTTCGCGAGAATGTCCAGTGATGATGTGATGAGGGGGTTCTCTCTTTTTCACCCATCACTTACAGGAGCGTTATCGTACCAATATGCTCTCATCTTAACGAACGGGCGTGCTAGTAAAAAAAAAATTTTATTTTCGGTTTCGGTGCCAAGGCAGCAAGGCTAGTAGGTTGAAGACGGGTGCGTCTGCTGGAGAATTGTCAGAGAATCGAGACTGGGTTGCTTGCGTCGCCGGGATGGAGAGCGAAGAAAGGAGAAGCTTTGGAGATGGAGGCCTGACGGGATTAAGTATAAATACCTTCCTATTAGCTGCGTTCTGCCCCTCCACGTGCGAAGCTACGGGACGGTGGTGCTAGCTAGGCTAGATGTGACGTCGGGGGGAGCTCTGGTAAGCGGTACTAGATTGAGATGTACAATACCTGAGGTTTAGGCTACTTGGTACCTAGGTAGGTACCTAAGGTAAGAGGTAGGATCTCGGTATCTTTTTCTTTTCTTTTCTAATAGGTTCCTCTTATTAGGCTTGGCGCTCTCCTCTATCCTGCCCGGCGGGGTTAACAGGCTATGATATTCGCCAATTCTTTTTATTCAGATAGATCAGCGCACAACGCTGAGTCAGCACGCTGTGTAAAGTCGGCCGTAACTCCGAGGTTGCTATGAAGAGCCTATCAAGGTATGTAGGTAAGTATACAGTGCATCGCGTAGGACTGCTGCGCCTGTGTAGGTTCGTATCAAGTATATGAGCGGTTAGAAAAGGTCTCGCCGCAGTCTTATTTCGGACCAAGCCGCGAACAGATAGACGGCAAGAGTTCGTCCAATCCGCGAGAAGATGAAGCTTCCTTGTCTCGATACCTACTTTACGAGTAAACCGCGTGCTACTTATTACCGTTATAATACCCTACCTCTCTACAGCGCACGAAGTCCGAGCATCGGAAACAAGCGAGTAAGACAGGTCTCAAAAAATTTGCGGGAGTGAGATCCTTAGTAACCTACAAGATCCGCGTATGGAGACGGTTGATGTCTTAGGTCCAGAGCTGAAATGGATCTGATATTCGTTCTGGTTTCGAGTATGTACAAAAGCCAGTTCTACCATGCTATATCTTCGTCCTCGAATACCGTCCGCTATTTCCCCGTAAGACGCCGTCGTGACCCTAATGCTGTACAGTTGCCCCGCGTAACGCCGAAAATGAGGATCCGAGAATAAAGTTAAGCGCGACCATGCGTCGCCGAGTTCGCCCGCTTCTTGTTTTTACCGCATGTCCGCCGCAGCTAGCTCTGGGCCTCCCGCCACTGCGAACTCGTTGTTAATCGCGTTGGCAGTCTCGTCTCTTTGTTGCCTCCCCTCGAATAATCGGCGCCACCACATCGGCGGGTCGAGCGGCCGAGAACCATTGTGCATCGGGGGGTATACGTCGGTAAAAAAGTACCAGATGTGGCCGATGACGACACCCATGATCTCATCCTTGGGCACTGTGCCGTGCATCACTAGGCTAAACCCCATTAGCACCCAGGGCAAGTACGGCGCTGTGAAGACGAGCAGGCCCAGGAAGCTTAGGCGCGTGTCCGGGTTCCGTCGCGACCAGATGTAGACGAGCGTCGATGACAGCGGGTGCCCGAGGAATGGCATCGACACCACCGGTGAGAGCGCGATGAGGAAGGCCATCGAGTAGACTAGCAGCCACGAGAAGTGGGCCGGCGACCGGCCGGACGATTCTTCGAGGAGGCGGGCATAGCGTTGGAGAAAGTAGACGTGGAAGAGGAGATCGAGAGAGAAGGGGCCGAAGTAGAGGAATGTGGTTAATAATCGCCAGTACTGCAATTCAGGAAACATGGGTTAGCGACGCCACAACACCACTTGCGCTTGGGAGGGAAGGGATGGGGGTTTCTCACCTCTCCCTTCTGGAATACGGTGCGGACGCTGTAGAATAGCTGGAACGGCGTAACCATCTGGCACTGCACTAAGGCGCTGGTCAGGACCGTGGCCGTCGTCCACCACCTCGTACAAATCGGCATCTCCCAGAACCAGGCCTCCAGCGGGTTCCGGCCGCCCTCGCCCGCCATCATTTGATCCATACTGGCTGAGACGTAGGCAGGTAGGTGGGCTAAGTTAACCCTAGAAGGTGTAATGGCGAAGTTGGAACAGCGGTGGAGGAGGATTTCTTGTTGGCAATGAGGTCTATTCGAAAATAACGCAGGAGAACACTGAGATAGGTAAGGGGTGTTGTAACAGTAAAGAGGAGGTTGTGGTGGAGAGAGAAGGCTGAATGGAGGAGTCACGTCGGTCGACAGTTGACGGCAATAGCGGCGGTTGAATTGGCCTCCTCAGCCCACTACTGCTAATCTGGCCTTATCGGACAGATGGGTTGGGCATTCATTAGGGGACGCTATACCGGAAATTGTATTAATCGAATATTCGTATGCATATATAAGGATCATGTATTGGAACCCCTCTTATTTGCCACATGATGGATTGTGGCCATTCCATCGACGGATCCGTGGCTGAAGATGAAGAGACGCTTGATAATGAGGCAGGTACTTAAGAACCTAGGAGGCAGGTACCTTAAGGTTAGGTTAGGTACCTCCTAACCTAATTGCGTGCATGGTCCATCACGAAAAAGGGGTACCTGTGGATGTACCTGCCTGCCTGTACTTTGTCTGTATCTCTGAGCCGTCCAATTTCCTACGTACCAGAGGCCACCCCTTAGCTGAGGTACCATATCCGTGCAAGGATTTTAATTGACATGGCTGGGAGGGGAAGGGGGAAAAGCGCGTCGTAGGGCGTGCACAATCGCGCGTTTCTGACGGGCAAGGGAAGTCTCTCAATCGGTGCGAAATGAAGCCCCAGCCACTTCGTTTTTTTCCCCGTCTACTCTTGATCATTCTAAGCTCATATTTCGTTGGTGGACTGGCTTCGACGGACTCTTCCTCTCTTTCCTTCCCTTCTTAGGAATGTTAGTTGCTACCAATTCCGTTCACTGTTGAATATAACTCGGTACTTGGATTGCAAGCTACTGCTCCCTTCATTTCGACCGCCGGTTTCTAACCCGACCACTACACCTACATACCGTTCTTCGACCTACTCGTCTGCACTTCGACCCCCCGTCGTCAGCTCTACACAACACCGACGCCTGCCACATTCTAGTCGCATCGCGCTGAAGCTACTCTCGCTCGTCATTTTTCTACCTCACTCCGCTCGCCGCATCAGAATGCCACCACGTAAAAGCCGGACAAGCCTCGGCGGCAATAAGGGGAAGGCGAAGGGGAAAGCGCCGGCAGTGCTACGTAGGTCGGCATCGTGTCACTCACTGCTAGCTTGCCATCACTAACGTGACGACAGCGGGCGACCCAATCCCTTATCCCAAGAGACGCAGATATAGGCCCGGAACACTCGCGCTGAGGGAAATCCGCAGGCTACAGAACAACACCGATTTACTGATGCGGAAGCTACCTTTCGCTCGGCTGGTACGTTAACATCGCTTTCCATGTGGGTGGCAACCAATTCAGTGGCCAGATGATGCTAATTGATGCCGGTCCAGGTCCGCGAAATAGCCCTAATGATGCGCCCAGCGGACGAGGGGATGCGATGGCAGTCGCAAGCTCTCCTGGCTCTCCAAGAAGCTGCCGAGGCGTTTCTCGTCCATCTCTTTGAGGATACGAACCTATGCGCCATCCACGCGAAACGAGTGACGATCATGCAGAAGGACATCCAACTTGCAAGGCGGATACGTGGTGTATGGGGTGGCCTTGGCTAAGCTGACGCAGCCAGTTCGCGCACGATAATCGCCACGCAGCACCCTATTTAGATCTGCGCCTTTACGAGGGCCACGCAATTTCGTGGGCGACGTGTTTCCCCGTACCCTCTCGGCCGGACGACCTGGACGGAGGGAAATCTGTATAATATACGTAGACGAGGCGGCACGTTCGGGCACAGGAGGCGTTTCCACCGACTATGTCGGTTAGGGAAGGGAAAAGGTGCGCGGGCGTTAGGAGTTGTGTGACCTGACCTGCTCATGAGAGGCCGTTGGTTTATTCGCGTTCCGCATCTCGCCGCGATCTAATGGCGGCCCATACCGGGGCTGAAATATCTGTATACAACGTCTGCGCCACCGTCTAAGGAGGTAGTTCTGGGTGCTAGATATCGGAAGAAAAAAGTTAAATATTTGCAAGACTTTGATCTCGACCAAACCCCGTGGAGCGCGGGCGCATTACCGGACGCCACTGGGTGGCCAAGTCATGCAGGTGTCTTGTCCACGCAAAAAATCGCCATGTGGAGCGGCTTAGGGACCAACGGCTGCGCAGCTGATGGAGCTGAATTATCCGTTGAGTGACGTCAATTAGTAATAGCTAGCAGAGGACAAGCTCAGCTCCCACTTCCATGTCGTAAAACAACGACCGTTCCTGTCACACACCTCTTATACGAGGAACACAACCCTCCATGCCCACCGCCTCCCCTCAGTATCCAGCCTAAGCTAAGCTATCGGTTTCGTAACCTGCCAGCTTCCCGTTATTTTAACGATTTGCCTCGATTCGCACCCGGCTATTGAGAACTGTTCCCCTTTTTGGCGCCCTACCTGTCTCGGTCAGAATACGGTACATAGCTCCTGCGAACCCAGCCATGTCCGTCCGCCCGCTCCGCTTGCCCCTCCTCATCGGCCTCGGTACAGCGTCGATCGCGTGCTCGCTCCCCATCCGCCCCGCGCCGTACCGGTTCGACACGCGGGATGTGCCGCGACCCCTCTCTCGCGACTACCACGGGAGGGAGGCAAGGGTCGGCGGGTTGGACCCGGAGACCATGCGCCAACTGTCTGGGGGTTGCGTTACTGGTACGTGGCTCTGTACCCGCCTATGTGTGCTTCTCGGTATACGACCTAGGTGTATATACGATATATGCGGCAGACCCGCTGCGAGGACCCCTTTTTTGGTTCTCAGGATAATCAGAGAGAGAGACGAAGGGGGGCAATGAGTAGCGTAGACGCCTTCCTGTTGCTGACGCAAGGTAACTATAGGCTTCGTGTCCGGACTAATTGTCAGCACCTTCTCAAGGATGCTAGTCCTGCTCCTCGGGCTCTCCGTGATTCTTGTGCAAGTATGCTTATCTATCTACTACCGTCTACCTATACCCCTTGCCCTCTCTTCACATATGTCTATTTCTACAAAAAAGCTTCATCGACTTTAATAAACCTCTGACTTGCGTGTTATCTTATCTAGGTAGTTTCACAGTACGGCATCGACCTGGTGCAGCAGCTGCGGCTGAAGCAGCGGGTCAGGAATTCACGGATACTTGCGGCCCTGGAAGAGGAACCCGCATTCAAGTTATCGTTCGGAATTTTCTTTGCCATGTCGGCGTTCATGCGTTTCGAGTAGCCAAGCATGGTGATTTATGGAATACGAGTTGTACTTAGTTAGCCCAGATGCTAGGTGCCTCGGCAGTCCTTTTCGATTTCTGGCCCCGCCGGTTGCCGGCCGGACAGACTTTAGAAAAGCCTTACCTCTAGAACGGCTGCGTTTCCCTCTTTAGCCAAGCCGTTGTAAGTTCATCTTCCTCGAAGTACCCCTTCGTCTTGCTCCAAATATCGGCGTTGTAATCGCTGAGCCACGCTTTCTCCTCATCCGTTAGCAGGTTAGGGTCGATCAGCTTGCGACAGTACGGCACCATTGTGACATGCTCGAATCCGAGATATGCCTTGTCGCCAAACTTGTGCTTAGTTTCCACCTCCTTTACCATGACAATATTCTCGATGCGAATACCGAAGGAACCGTCCTCATAGTATCCAGGTTCGTCTGAGATGACGTTGCCCGCCGACAGCGGAACTTCCGAGTACTGCACCCTGGTACCGATACCGATGGGTCCCTCATGCACATTTAGGTACGAACCAACACCGTGGCCCGTACCGTGGCGGTAATCGAGCCCGTATTTCTACGACGCGGAATTAGCAAGGCTTAGCAATTCGTAAACTTCGGGATAAAATATACCCATAAGTGCTGGCGTGCAAGACTGTCCAGTGCAAAGCCAGTGGTCCCCTTGGGGAAGATTGCCGTGTCCAAAGCGATGTTTCCCTTCAGGACAAGCGTGTAGGCCTCTATTTCAGCATCGGTGGGTCGGCCGAAGTGTAATGTTCGGGTTGTGTCTGTGGTGCCATCTAGGAACTGTGCCCCGGAGTCACATAGGTAGACCGCATTAGGGTCGACAATAGAGCAATTCCCACGCTCTGGTTTATAGTGGATAACAGCAGCACTAATGTATAATTAGTAAAATTACTCGGGGCCCGTTATTCGCCAATCAGACTCACTTTGGCCCCGTCGACGATATTGTTGGAAAGGAGAGCCCGACGAAATCCTGTAGCTTCGTCCGTAGAGCCTCGAGTTTATCTGCGGCTTCAACTTCGTCGATAGTGGCCTTCTTTACTACCAGCTGGTCTTCGAGCCATGCAAAATATTCAATAAGAGCCGTGCCGTCTCTAATATGGCACGCCCTCATCCCTTCCAACTCAGTCTCGTTCTTGATAGCCTTGGCGTCTCCGATCGGGCTCCTCATTTCTTCTACTAAATCATCCCCCCCAAGCGCGCGCTTGAGAGCCCATGAAGCCGTAGTAGAAATCAGAAACTTCTTCCTCGAGCCGGGTTCGCTGGTTAGAAGCTCGGGATTCGTAGCTTCGGCTTCCTTGCCAAGCGCGGACGCATCGCCGAAGATATCTTCGTACGGCTTAAGGGTGACGCCGTTGTCTGCAAGGTACGATAGAGACTGGTCGCTCAGTTTAGATGAGTCGATATATAATATGGCCTCGTCAGCGGTAACAATGGCGTACGAGAAGAATACTGGGTTATAGGGGATATCATTCCCTCGAAGGTTAAAAAGCCAAGCGATCTCATCAAGCATGGAGACGACGAAGCCGAGAGATTTCTTCTTTTCGAGCTCCTTCCGGAGGTCGGCAAGCTTTGTCTTCACATCATTCCCGGAAAATCTTTCGTCGAGGACTATCACCGGTTCGTTCGGCCTCGGCGGGCGATCGGCTCCCCAGACCTTATCGACGAGGTTTCCCGCAACCGGCACTAAGTCCTTGCCTCCGTTTTTCTTGATCTTCTCGGACAGCTTCTTGGCCGTGCCGCTCGTCAGCAAAGTAGGGTCGACGGCCACGATTTTACCGGCAACGGCCTGGTCTGCGGACCATTTCTGCCAAGTAGGAACATCCGGGAGGCCTTGCTTCAGTAGCAGCCAATTTTCATCAAGCTGCTTGGAGGCCTGGTTGAAGTAGCGGCCATCTGTAGCCAGGGCGGCCCGGTCAAGGGTGACGACAGCACAACCGGCGGAACCGGTGAAGCCGGAAATAAAGGCACGGCGAGCATCGCATGGCGCAATATATTCAGACGAGTGGCTGTCCTCCGAGGGAATAACTTGACGCGATAGTCGTTAGCTGAGAAGAATTCGGTGCCTAGGAATTTGAATACGTCGGCTGCCCTACTATACACGTCGACTTTATTCTCGACCATGAGCTTCCGAAGCTCGGCAAGCCGAGCAGTCGTATCAACCGTTCCCATCTCGATAGCAGCGGTCGAACTCTGGGAGCGGGAAATCAAAATTGGGCAAAGAGAACGGCGGGTTGTCGAAGAGGGCGGGGCGTTCCACAACCAATATCCGAATTTAGAGGTTAAAAAGATAGACGCGAAGCGGACCCGTGTGGTGCCCGACGATGCGAGGAGGGGCCGTATAATTCTCATAGGCAATAGCCCATCACAATATCAGAGCTCCAAGGCAACGGTCGGTATAGGTATAGAGAGAGGTGGAGGATATGAGAGGCGGCCCAGTCGAGCGGAATCTAGGGCGGGTCGGATGTTGACCTAGGTTACCTGCCTAGGTAGGTTAGGAGGTATATGGGTGTCGATGTGGTTGCGTACTGATTAGAGGTTTGCGTAGAGGTTTTCGTAGAGATGTTGCAAGCTTGGGCTTGGGTAGCCCTGCGATGTTAGAGGCCTGCAATCAACATTAGAGGAGGCGTTGCCATGAGATACCAGCCCAAAGTGCTGGGTGACGAACGAGAGGGGGGAGGGGAGGGCGGAGGGCGGGCGAAGTATGTAAATAAAGGGGAGCAAGTAAATCAAAGATACTGGGGGTTGAGGCTACGGAAGCGCCAATCTAATGGAAGGTGGGATGTATGTAGGGTGGACCCATGACTTGGAACCCTGGGAGATAGGTGGGCCGTATGAGGGAGACAGGTACCAGAGGTTAGCTACTTAGTACATATACATATCAGCCAGAGAGGAGGTACTTACCTCCTCTGGGGAACCATTACTAAGAAGTACTTGTTTTTGTAACGACTGTACTTACTACCTATATACCTCATTTAGGTATGTCTATCCCGGCTGCATAACATGGAAGCTCTCCAAAGGCCACCCACTCTGGTGACATCAGATATACTCTATCTCCATCTGGGCTCACGCGACCGTGCCATATTGGGTACGCTCCGATATGTATACTCAGTATATATTCCATATACTTGCATATCCGACTATTGCATGCCGCCACTCGTTGGACTTGGCTTACGGCAATACCCACCAAGTCTTAAGTAACGTAGGTACCTAACCTAACCTACCTACCTCTTCCTTTCCATAAAGGTTGGCAGATTAGTTGCATAGGACCGCATAGAATCATTGCGGGCATCGACAACAAACCGAAGGCAGGTGCAGGTTACATTCCTGGCCTCCTACCATAGAGGTACATTCATAGGCCGTCCCTTCTCTACTTGCCAGCCTTCCGTCTCTATCAAAAACCAAACACAGGTACCCTACGTATATGCGTCCTGTTTCCTACCTCCTCACCGACGACATCTCTCTGTGCTTCCAAGGCCCATCTGACCTTACGCTAAGCCGCAGCCCATGGCCGCTGTCGATGACTGCCCTGGTTCATACCTCAACCTGATAACTCAGTAAACCCTTCGTCGCTTCATCACCTCAGACGCCCACCGCTCCACTGTCCGAACACTATACGTCTTCGGAGTTTAGAGCCTCCTCCCCAAGCCGCACACCACCTCGATATGGATGATATATCTCATAGAAGTCAACGCAGCCATGGAAGATATACCGATTCCTACCACTCTGCCCGAGGTCGAACATGTAAGTTGGCTCTTCTGCTTTACGGCCCCTGTCCGGCACCATGCGGCTACATGCTACTCTTCCGTCTATACGTCTCTGAACGGAGGTTTATATGAGCACATACGGGTCTCTGCGGGCGTGTACTTGTCGGTAGCTACACAGGTAGTGTCTCTAACATCGGGCAGTTGATCCGAGAGTTGTACAAGCCAAATCCCGCAGCCAAAATTGCCCGTATCCAGGAAGTTCTTCAAGGTCTCCAGAGATCTCCCGATGGATGGCAACTTGCCCAGGGCCTGCTATCCAGGCCGGATGGCAACGTCAAATTTTTTGGTGCCTTGACCATCATCGTTAAATTAAACACTGAAAGGTGCGTAACACCGCCCCCGCCAATGTCGCCGAAGGCTTCCCCGACTGAGTCCCCTATAGCCTGCCGGATGAGGATGCCGTCTCGGTGCTTCAACAACTCATCTCTTGGCTCATCACCTCCCTGGGAGATGGATCACGCGAATTTGTTCTAAGGAAGCTCTGTTCTGCTTTGGTCACTTACTTTATTCATTACTCACACACCTGGACCAAGTGCGTGCGTCACCTGCTGTACTGTCTGGATACTCAGGCAAGCGTACCAGTCGAGAATGTAAAGGACGGCGATACTATCGAACCTGCTATTCGAGCGTTGGATCCCGGCAAGTTCCTCGTCCTCACATGGTTTGCCACCGTCTTAGCCGAAGAATCGGAGAAAGTCGATACCAAATCGACCAAGTATATCTCTCTCCACGAGCGCGTTCTTGAAAATGGGCGTGATGTCGTAACCATCCTATCTTACAATTCCTTGCAAGGCCCTGGTGGCGAGCGCTCCCACCCAGCAGACTCGATATATTGTTTACAAGCCTGGCTTCTCTACGCCCAGCGTAACCCGAAGCCTCGGTTGATACAGCAACTCCAGACGCTAGTCCAGCCTGTTATCAATTGCCTTCTGGTCGACGAACTATATGAAGCAGCGGTTGAGCTTCTTACCGACGCCCTAGCCAACTGGCAGTCGTTCTTTCTCCGCGATCATTTTGAATCTCTATACTCTGTCTTCGAGAGTCAATGGTCTCGGCAGAAGTATCTAGCCCTCCTCCAGGCCGATTTTGATTTCGACTCGGTTCAGTTTGGCCTGTTTATGCTGGCCTTCGGGGACGCCCAGATGGTTGAAATGATGGACAGCACTAATGAAAGAGCGCAAGGTTTCCTTACCAGCCTCGCCCTCCTATTGAGCGCCGAGGGCCACCCCGTTGCCGAAGATAAGATATTTGTTCCTGCTCTCGAATTCTGGTCCGCCTTCGTCGAAAACCTGGTAGACACTCTGTACACCGAGCCTACAGGTAAATTACAATGGGATATCCCACCCCTGTCGCAGATTATGCGTGTCGTCTCGTATAGCTGGCAGAAAATACAGTATCCGCCACTTGACGTTTACAACTCGTGGGACTCGACGGAGAGAGTCGGATTTTCAGAGGCGCGAAAAGATGTTGCGGATTACCTTCAGTCCGTGTACACAATTTCGGGGAAGTCTCTCGTCTCGATTTTCGTAGACTTCCTACTACAGGCCTTGAAAAGCTCGGCTTGGGCTGAGCTCGAAGCTGCGAGCTTCTGCTTAGGTGCGCTGTCCGATTGTGTGTCGGACGGGACCTCATGTGACGAGCTTCTGACTTGTGTATTCGGGTCTCCTCTGTTCGATCTCCTACTCCGGGGACAGAATGACATACCCATGCGGGTTAGACAGACATGCCTCTCGCTGATAGAGCGCTACTCAGATTACTTCAGCAACCACGCCGAATTTCTACCGGGTGCGCTGAACCTGCTCTTCAACGCCGTGGGCGATCGTCATCTTACGGTGCCTTCGTCGAAATCAATACACAAACTATGTTCCTCTTGTCGATCCTTGTTAACGACCGAAGTTAATGCCTTTCTGGAGCAATACGGGTCGCTGCGCAGCAACCCCGAGTTTGACTCATTAGCCGAAGAACGGGTAGTTGGTGCCATTGCATCTATCATACAAGCAGTTCCCGACCACGCACAAAAGACAACTGCCTTTCAGAGGCTGTTGATTCTAGTTGGTGTAGATGTTAATAGCAGCTTACATCTCTGTTCTCGGGGAGAGGGATTCCTCGTAGACCCTAATGATCCCGTGAGTCTCGCGGGATTTTGTTCCAAGCATTCTGCTTTGGTCGACTATTCAGTTATTCGGTCTCTAACGTACTATAGGTTATACCTCGAGCCTACGACATAGCACAGCACCCAGCAGCACCGGTCTCGGCGGTAGAAGTATCATTGCAACTAGCTATCCGAGCCCTTCGCTGCCTTAGCAACATCGCAAAGGGGCTTCAGGCCCCCACCGACGGCCCTATCGATTTGGATACCGAGGATGACGGGTTTCGACCGTCCCCAGACGTGAATCCGACACAAACACACGTAAATATCATGGTGAGAATATCCCTGTCGAGATTTGATAGCCTTTGATGGCGATTTAAGGAAGTCGATGTTGACAATCTTTAAGAACACCCTCGTCCAACTAAAAGAGACCTTCTCAAGCAATAGCGAGGTAGTCGACGTCATTTGTTCCATTCTACGCGCTGGGTTTTCAGAAACCGAACCGGGGCCGTTCGTATTCCCCCTTCAGATGGTGACCGAGTTCATCATTAACGGTTGGCAAACCCGTATTGCAACTGTGGTAAATACAGCAAGCGTCTTCGTGACGTCTCTAAGTAATGGAGGGCAAAAGAAGCATGCCGGCGAGATCCTTGGGCAGCTTTTGCCGTGGATCTTCAATATCCTACATCAACTCTCAGGTGAGTGGTCACTTCGTTGTGACAGAAGCAATTTGTTTGGTGGCCCTTTTAAGTCGGCCAGCCAGTAGTAGCTTTTGTCTCGCGACGTAATATTGGCCTATATTATACTGGTGCTAACAGCGAACTAGGCCCCGAGCAAGATCCTGAGCTGGCGCAATACGGCCTCGAGTTTGTCCAGAGGGTGATGGCCCAACGCCCGGAAATTCTCATGTCCCAGCCTTCGAATATGCTTGAATTCCTCTTCTTATTTGCCCTCAAGCTACTAAACGGGAGCGAGCCATTGCCGAAGTTGGCAGCGACGGAGTTTTGGGTCCGTTTACTTATATCTCCATGAGGGCAGAGACGTGTTGATGCTAATGATTTCTTATTATCACTAGACAACGTTCATCACGCTCAAGACAGATGATCCACATACCCAGGCCATCGTCGACACCGCGATGTCTTACCTGGGGCCGCAACTGTCGCAGTCGCTCGTACAGAACATCGGTGGCAAGGCATCAAGGAGCGAGCTGGATAAACTCAGCGATCCACTTAAGAAGTTGGTAGTGCAGCATGTTGGCGCGCGCCAATGGCTTGAGGCAGCCCTGAACGACCCGTCGTTTCCTAGCGATAAGGTATCGGAGGAGGACAAGGCGTTATTCCTCAAGAAGATCATCAGGTACGTCTTTCCCCCGCGGATACCGAGTTATTTAGGTGTGTGCGTCCGGGGAGCTAATTATGGCCGACGCAGTCTCCGGGGTCAGCGCGCCACCAGCCAAGTCGTCCGCGATTTCTGGCTGGCCTGTCGGGGCTCGAGTTTCGCGTACGTTTCGTGAAGGGCCCGACCGGTCAAGAACGGCGTGTCGGTGGTATCTGCTAAGCTTCGCGGCCTATGGCGTGGCTGCAATCGAACTAAATCGAAAAAGGTCCTTCCCCCCCCCTCATAAGGGTTATCAAGCCGCTAGGACTATTGTTCGCGATCTCATGATACGGCCCAATGCGATTCGGTGCGGCGAGATATTATAATGCGACGCCACGGGTGACGAGCTCTTCTCTGACGAAGTAGGCGTCAGCGTAGTTAGGTGGTGTGGTTGGCGTCGTGCTCTTGTTGGTACAGATAGGGACGGTAGCTGGTTAATGATAATGCGTTTTACCTCTAATCGGCTTTTATATTTCCGAGTTATGTATCTCGAATGTAGGTGTGCCGTATCGCTTATATGATGCCGGATATCTCACCTGTGTATGTGACTTTAGCCCAAGTGGGATCGTTGCTTCCCGAAGGAACGAACTACGCGCAGGACTGAGGCAGGCGGATAGATCCTCTAGGCACGCACGTAAAGGCGAAGGGCGCTGTCCTTAGAGATGATGCTCGTGCGTATACGCTGTAGGTAGGTAGCAAGTAGGTATGCTTGCGGGTGTGTGCGCGTACGCGTATATAGGTAAGTAGATGGCGAAGTGCGGACGACCGAGCCGGTTTGCGTGGAGGAATGATGTATTCTTCAGACACATATGCTTCTTGCATATATAGAGAGGCAGGTATATATTATATGTACGTGGAGGTAGTATATTCGTACCGCGTTGTCCTCCTTTGCGTTCCTTTCCTCTCCGCTGTCTTTTTCCCCCGGCTGCCCCTAGCCCTCTCCGCCTCTCGTCCGGGGCGGTACAGGACTACGCGAGGCCGACGGCGCGGCGGACGGCATCCATGGTGCGCTCGGCGCTGCGGCGCGCGGCCTCGGCGCACTCGGCCTCGACCTCCTCGAGCCACTTGCCGCCCTTGCGCTCCAGGTGCTCTCGGTATCTGTCGCCGACGCCCTCGAGCTCGACCTCGAGCGCCGCCGTCACGTCCGCCTTGAGGTGCGCGAGCGTGCTGCCAGCCGATGCGTAGTCCTCGGCGATCTCGCGCGGGGACGGTGCCTTGCCTGCCAGGGTCTTGGTGCCTATTTTGCGGGGAGAGGACTGGTTAGTTCGGTACCGCTAGGATCGAGGGCCGGAAAGAGGGGGAAAAGGGGAGAGGAGGAAAAGGGGAGAGGGGGAAAAGGGGAGAGGGGGAAAAGGGGAGAGGGGGAAAAGGGGAAAGGGAGGGAGGGAGGGGGAGGAGCGTCTACATTGCGATAGGATCTCCAGGAGGTTGGCAACGCCAGGCCGATTCTCCCGGTCGTACGTCACGCCGTTGAAATTGTCGGTCACGGCCCCGAAGATGCGCGATTTGATCTCAACTGCATCAGCAGTGATGAGGAGGCGGGAGCGATGGTTCAGGGCGGACTTGGACATCTTGTTCACGGGGTTGACAAAGCTCATTATCCGCGGGGAGGGGCCTGGGCTAGCGTTAGCGACGATGAAGCATCAGTTCCTTTACACGCCTACTATGATATATTACATCAAGCTGGTGTGAGAGACAAGACACGGGAAAGGGGGGGGGGGGGACTAGTGAGAGGGGTAAAGTAACTGGAGGGAGGGTATCAGTGAGTCTGTAGACACGGCTGACGTACTTGTCACGGTTTGAGGTGGGATGAGAAGGCTCTTGTAAGTAGCGTTGAAGTTGGTGGCACACTCGCGCGTAAATTCAAGGTGCTGGCGCTGATCGTCGCCGACGGGCACGTGGGTTGCACGGTGTATCAGAATATCGGCAGCTTGGAGCACGGGATACGAGAATAGGCCAAGCTTCAGGCCGCCCATAGTAGAGTCGTCAAGATCGGCTGCCTTATTGTGCTCCTGGAGCTTTGTCTATGTCGTGATTTTGCGCACGTCCGTATTAGATATCGCATCACACCTTTACCCACTATGTCTCTCCCTGTGCCTCTCTTCTTGGCCTTCCACCAAGCGCGGGTTGGGGGGGGGGGGGGGGGGGTGGTAAGGGGTAAGCAAAGAATAGGGGCGAACCAACCTTCCACTGGGTCATACGCCCTAGGTATCCCATCGACGCGGTACAGCTGAGAATCCACATGAGTTCGGCATGGGCGGGCACGGAGGACTGGTAGAACAGTATGGACCCCTTCAACGGGTCAATGCCTACGGCCAGAAGGGAGGCCAACACTTCGCGGCGACGTATGCGCAGCGTTATAGGCTCCTGGGGCACCGTGATTGCGTGCAAGTCGGCGATCGAGAACAGCACCATGTCCTCAGTGCCTTGGGCAGCATCCTGCAGCTGCTTCCACTGCCGCAGCGCCCCAAAGTAGTTGCCCAGGTGCGGCACGCCCGTGGGCTGGATGGCGGAGAAGATTATTTTCCCTTCTGGCTTAGGCAGCTCGACCTTCGCTGCCTCCCATGTTTCTTGGCTGGCAGCGCTGTCGTCCGCAGTGGACTGGTTTCGCCTCTGCTGATGCCTCCTCCTCGACTGCGCGGCCGAGTACAGGATCCGCCTCCGAGCTAGGCCGACAGCTAGAGGCCGGCAGCAAACGCAAAGTGCCGGTGACATCTATGCCATCCAAGCCTTCACTTGCAACATATAAGTGGCGTAATTGACTGTTATAAGGTAGGATGCCTCAGGGTCTGGGTCCGGCTTGGTTACCGGATTGTACGCGAGCTACCTATAGAAGGGGTTTCGAGAGGCGGGGGAATTCAGAATTATGACTTGGGAATTTCACCTAGTCATGCCGATAGAATTAGGCACAGGGACGGCAAGGCGAGCGGCGTTGATTAGTGCTGGTCCTGTCGTCGTCTTCCGTATGATGCAGAAGGGATGGTTTAGAAATATTCTTGAATGCGATACTTGCATTCGATGGTGAAGTTCGATACATGGGTACACGTATATAGTCAAATATATATATGTATATACCATACAATGCAACAATGTGAATGTGGATCTATTGGCCAATCAACATTAGCTAGGTAAGAGCTGCAGCAACAGCCACCTGTAAATAAGCTTGTACAACGACGTTTTACGAGCTCTTAGATTCAGTCAATTCAACAACGGTTCAACAGCTCTGCCTCCTTACAATTGCGCGCCTTAGATTATCAAGGCGCCACGCAATTACTAGGAAGCCAGCCTACCGTGACGTACAACAACACCTGTAGATATACAAATACCTAAATTGATATCCATCTTTCTGACAACAAACCAGAAGAATAAGTACCTAGTTTAAGCATACATCCGTAAGTATAGACAAGCTGGGTACGCATTTTCCCGTGGGCAGACATGCCGCCCCCTTTTTGGGTAACCCTGAACGCACGGAAAGAGAGAACGCGTAGGTAGGTACATATAATAAACGATTCCGGATAACTGCTCTCGTAGCCTTTGCGGATTAGATATGAAGAATGCATCTGGATATCAATACACGCCAGGTTATATAACTCACAACTGGCAGATGCCTAGTAGGAACGAGCCTACGTTAGGCATACCCACAAATATTTTTCACACATCTTGATGGCGTCACTTCGTACGTAGACCGAGATGTCCTCTCCATCTACGCCGTGTGCTTAAACCTTTCACTGCGCAGCAATTCCTTCACCTTCTCAACTGTACCCAACGTCCCGCTCTTGCCAAAGGTCTTGAGCTTGTCCTCGACGATCTGCTGCAAGCTCTTCTCCTGCTCGTCGAGCTCGTTTCCGATACCTGTTGTGTCCCGGTTAGCGCACTTCCTGTTGGACTGAACTTATACGACATCAAGGAGATAGGAAAGATAGAGGTAGGCTACTAGGCAGCTAGTAAAAAGGAATGACGCCGCGGTTCGTGGGAACGTACCGAGGCTAGAAAACTCCCACATATTTGCCTTCATACCGATTCCATAGTACGCGTGCTTCTGCAGATAGGCTAGCCAGATCTGGACCGTCTCTGGGTGGCCGTCGCGGATCTGGATCAGCCTCCTGCGCGTGATCCTCTCAAAGTTCTCCTGCGACTTCTTGAAGATGAAATGACTCCTCGGAACGGTCCAGCGCTCGATGATCTTAGGTAGCGGCACCGGCCCAAAGGCAGGGAGGCTCAGGTAATAGGCCGCCCGCAGCGCGAAGTCACAGAAGAACTCAAGGTTCGGGATGCTGAACGATCGCAGTTGTAGGTCACATGTCGGCACACCGTACGGAGCCTCCCGGCGTAGGGGCTGGAGGTAGAGCGCCTGGACGGCTCGAGGTAGTCGGACTTGGTTCTGTTCGCGGGCATCCGGCAATTCGTTCCTGTCAATTGCGTAAGTCATGCTGCGTCTCCCAACGTACAGCAGTTAGGTCCATACACAGCTATAGGAGGCGTAGCCGCTGGTTTGACTGCCGTAGTCGGATCGGTGGGAGTAGGTGGTTCAACTCTTGAGGTTTCGTAGTTAAGTCTCTTTGCGTGCGCATCAAGTATTCGATTGGAGCATCGCAACGTACATCGTTGTTTCCGAGCGGACGCCTGCAAATCCGGCCAAGGCGTATCGTGGCGGTTGGACCTTTCCGAACGTGAAGAGGTAAGCCGATCGGCCAATCCATCGCGAATCCTCTGAGAAGGACGGTAATCTTACCAATGGCCTCGTGAATAAGTGCCGTATCGGCCGTATAAGAGCTGATCTAGTCATACTGTGGAAATTTCCGCTTTCTCCGCGCCCCCGTAGAGAGCCAACGAACTGCGCAACCTCGTGGACGGAGTTGATCTGCGACTCTTCGGTTTGCGCGATTCGAGAATGCAGGGAAATTGGACGAATGCTTTATCGATATAGCCCTACCTGAGGAAGTGGGGTGGTTCATAAGCTTGATATGAGGGTTGTGAGGCATACAAAACTATTTCTGTAGATACATACATTTCTATGCAAGTATCGGAGATAGCTCTGAGACATCGGCATAAATAGACAAAAAGAGGGTCGGCTTATCGGTTATCAGTTATCAGCCGCAGATAGGAGGTAGGTAGAGCTCCCGCCCCACGTCACTCTCCCACCTACAACCCTCCCAGCGTACGGCTCTTCCACCTACACCTCTAACCGACCCCAACCGGATTCTTCTTCTATAGCCGGGAGCATTCCAAGCACCCTTCTGGATTCCTTGATGATAGTAGCAGTCCTCATACAGTCGAGATGGAGGCGGCAATGAAATCTTGGGGTGAGTAGCACATACATCGCATACTTCGACCCCATCTCCTGCGCTCGCCGCCGATGGAACCCGCGCTGATATTGCTCCCCGCCCCTCGCGGCCTGTCTATACGTGTAGAGCTCGACAACGACATCGTGCTCGCCGACCCCGTCCGAGATGCTCTCTACAACTACTCACCCAGCCACCAAAACGATGCCTCCAATCCCTGGAAGGAGAACCCTCACTACTTCCGGCACGTGCGTATCAGCGCCATCGCCCTCATCAAGATGGTCATGCATGCCCGCTCCGGAGGCTCGATCGAGATCATGGGTTTGATGCAGGGCTATGCCGACGGCGATACCATCGTCGTCACCGACGCCTTCGCACTGCCCGTCGAGGGCACCGAGACCCGCGTCAACGCCCAGGAAGGGGCCAACGAATATATGGTCCAGTACCTGCAGCTTTCTCGCGACCAAGGCAGCCGCCAGGAGAACGCCGTCGGCTGGTACCACAGCCACCCGGGCTACGGCTGCTGGCTCTCCGGCATCGACGTGGAAACCCAGAAAATCCAGCAGTTGGTCAATGAACCCTTCGTCGCCGTCGTCATCGATCCCGACCGCACCATCAGCGCCGGCCGCGTTGATATTGGCGCCTTCCGCACCTACCCTAATGACTACAGGCCCGTCTCCTTCGCCGAGCACCCCCCCGCCCCGTTGAGCAGTGGCAGCAGCAGCGTGCCCCCTGCTAAGGCTGAGGACTTCGGCGCCCACGCGAGCCGCTATTATAGCCTCGAGGTATCACACTTCAAGTCGACGCTCGACTCGAGTCTGCTCGAGCTGCTCTGGAGCAAGTACTGGGTCCAGACACTATCCCAGAACCCGCTGCTGACGAACCGCGACTTCGGCGACAAGCGCATGCTCGACCTCGGCTCCAACATCCGCGAGGCGTCACAGTCCGTCCAGCGCTACGCCCGCAGCGGCGGCGGTTTTCAGGCGGCTGGAGGCAGCGGCACAGGCGGCACGGCCGGCCTCAGGGGCCTCGACGCCGAGATTGACAGGCTAGTGCGGGCAAGCCGCTCTATTGTTACGAACGAGAAGCAGGGTCTCATGGCTGTGGAGGTCAAAGCCAAGGTCTTCGGCAGCCTGGGGACCTCCGCTACTTCCGCCGATACAGTCATAGATGGAACCACAGATGCAGTCGCTACCATGATGAGCACAGCCGAGGCGCCCACGGTTACGACGTAGTACACGGGTGCTCAAACGGCATGGTAGACGCAGAAAGACGAACCGGTCCACTTTTACCGGCTCACTCTTTTCATGTAGGTAGGGGTTTTTTGGCTTTTATACGAGGTAGGAGGAGTCAAGACCAGGACGGGCCGGACATCAACAGACTCTGATATTCGCCGGCGTGGGTAGCAGCAACTATCTTACAGATGTATTTCTATAGATGGCGACCCTCTCTAGGCGTCCCTCTCTAGTTGCTGCTCGTCTCTAACTAGCTCGCCGGTCGATGGCATACCAACTCGTTATCAGGCTACTACGAGACACTCTCCCGCGCGGGGAGGGAACGTAAGTGAGCAAGCAAGCAAACAGATAAACAAGTAAGCATGAGTTGGCACTGTGTATATGTATTTCTCACGTCCTCTTCCTCTTCCCGTCGCATCCCCATTGGGTACCGCTGGAGAGACGGAGGGGAGGAAAGGGTGAGCGGCAAGGGATGGAAAAGGAGGTGAGGTCGGCTAGTGAAATCAAGATGACACGTTGACATGATATCCGGGGACACCGACGCCCTCGACGTCTGTACGTGTCTGGGGCCGTTTTCTCCGGCAGGGGCGTATACCTCTCCAGGTAGTGCGGCGTATATCCACCCGCTATACATACCTTGCACGCGCAAACATTCAATCGGGGCGTCGTGAAGTAATATCCATTTTTCGGATCCTTCCGTCGTGTTGCACGTAAACGGAGGTTGTATATACAATAATGACTGTACCTGCATATTGCATCCTTGGTATGAGTGGTGATGTCAATGGAAGAGCTAACCTTACTGCTCTCCCCTCTTCCATCCTCAATTATTTCTCCTGTTTTCCTTTCCCCCTTTTTTCTCACTCGCCTTCTCATTTGCCGACTCCTTTTCTTGACCATATAGTCCTACATTGGCCCCCGCTTCCCCCGTAGCACGTACACCGGGATAGTCCACGCCGACATCACAATTCCATCTCTTGCGCTACTTTGCTCGCCCGTTCCGCGCGCGCGATTGACTCCTCGCGCCCGAGCATCGTCAGGATGTGCACAACCCCAGGGCCGGAGCGCCCCCCGGCCAGTACCCACCGCAGAAACTCATGCCCATAGGGTACGGGCTTGCTGCTGTCGTCGTCGGAGGCGGGCTTGCTGCTATCGTTGTCGGAGGTGGGCTTGCTGCTGTCGTCGTCGGTAGGGACGGGAGTCGCCAATATTCGCCCAATGAACGGTATTACCGTCTCTTCAATCGAGAGCTCCCTCCAATTCTCCTCCGGAACGCCGCGGAAGATATCGGCAAGCATGGTGGCGAGCTGGGAAGGGAGATATTCAGTGTGTGGTACATTCCTCTGGTGATGATTTTGTTGAACGGTCGGTATAGTCGCTGCCCCCGCCTTTTCCCCGGCCCCTGCTTCTTCTATTGCCTCTGCTTCTCCCGCCGCCTCTGCTTCTCCCGCCGCCTCTGCTTCTTCCGCTGCCTCTGCTTTTTCCGCCGCCTCTACTTCTTCCTCTGCGCCTGGCGCAATCTCTGCCTCCGCCTCTACCCCCTGTGACAACGAAGTATCGTGATCTAGGAGAAACATCGTCGAGAATTGTGCTTTTTTACTTAACAGGGCGTCGCGATAACATAGCTCCGGGATCGACCAGAGGAGCTGCGCGTTGCGCCCCACAGTCGTGCGCGGGCCGTGATAGTGCGCCAAATCAGCGATCAAGAGTCGGCGTATGTACTCGCGTGAGAGCCCAGTATCGACGTTGGTTTCGTCTAGGGCAGCAGGGACGAGATTTCCGAGCAGGTGCTCATTTCCATAGGACTCCTCATTCTCGCCCTCTTCCCCCTCTATCTCTGCGCCGGGATTCTCTTCGTCGTTAGGGGGGCGGAAGAAAGCAAGACGAGCCGCTTCGCGCTTCGCAATGAGCTTCTCTAGCACAGGGACTAGGTTCGAAGAAATAGTGTTAAGGGTTTCTGGATCGGCCGCAACTGAGAGGCGCTTCGCGTGCATGAATTGTAGATGTTTTTGCTTCTGGTTGACGGTGACGTTGCCCTTGGTAAAATTCAAGTTGAACTACGCCGTCCAGGTGAGGTTTCTCCAGCGTTAGTGCTTGGTATGCGATATACACAAGGCCCATACACGAGAAAACAAGGAGAAATGGCAAAGCGTTATAAGGAAAGGGGCTAGCCGGCTTACCTTTTTAATCATTTGGGCGAGATCCATGACATCTTTCTGGCCCCTGCCAGGGGAACGGGGGCCTTGGCTCCAGCCGAGCAACATGACGTGGTTAAGCAGGGCAATGGGAAGGATGCCGGACTCGCGCCAGGAGCCAATTGTGAAGCTCCCCTGGCGCTTGCTTAACTTCCGCCCCTCGCGATCCACGAGCAGCCCAACGTGCATGAACTCTGGTTTCGGCCACTTGAAGGCGTCGTACAGCGCGACGTGTCGTGGTGTTGATACCAGCCATTCCTTTTGTCGTCGCCGTCGTTAGTCAGACTGGTGGACCTACAGAAGAAGAAAAAGATGAAGAGGGGACGTGGGAGTTGGTAGTAGTGACAGCGGTGAGGGTAGGACTGACTGCTCCTCGGATCACATGGGTGATTTTCATGAGGTAGTCGTCAACGACGTTAGCAAAGTGGTAAGTCGGGTAACCATCGCGCTTTATAATGACGAAGCTATCCTCGCTCATGGGCTTTGTGTAATTGCCATATACACGGTCGTGCACTACAGGCGCCTGGTCGAGGCGGAAACGAACGGAGTACGGCTCCCCGTCAGCGGCCCGCTGGTCGGACACGTCCTTGTCGACGTGCAGGCAGGGCCCTCTGTAGGTGGCGAACTCCCCCGTCGCTAGTTTCTGCTGCTGCATGTTTTGCAGCTCCTCGGGCGTGCAGAAGCACCGGAACGCGTGGCCCTCGTCCATCAGCTGGTTCGCGTGCTGGGTGTAGGTCTCCAGTCGCTCCGACTTTGTAATATTTTAGCCTTATCTCATCTCTGGGCTGCGGAGCGGGCGAGGTAGGTCCCTCGTTAGGAATGATAGATAGCGCCTAATGCGTACATACCTGTCTATATGGGCCGTAGGGGCCGCCGACGTCGGGACCTGTAGGTGTTAGAACACGAATGTGGATTCGCCAGGAGTGTAGGCCTTGGTACCTTCGTCCCAGCTTAGGCCGGCCCATTTCAGATCTTCGTATATTCTCTTCTCAGCATCTGATACAATCCTTGACTGCCAACAGTTAGCGGGCGACATAGCTATACACCCTCGCCTCCTCGCATTTCCCTTTCCTCCCAAGTGGTCGGCAGGAATCTGGTGCTCTAACCTGATCTGTATCTTCTATCCGTAGTACAAACTGGCCGCCAGTGGCCCTCGCAAGCAGATAGTTATACAGTGCCGTTCTCAACGAGCCCAAGTGCAGATACCCAGTTGGCGACGGCGCAAACCGTGTCCTGGCCGGTGTGTCTGGGAGGTTCTTGTTGTTGACTGCTGTCTCCTGCTCTGCCCGGCCCGAGAACTTGAATCGTTTAACGAGGTGAAATGGACGAGCAAGTAGCGCCCGGCCCAGGGGAACACGTGTGACGTAGAGACTCATCATGATCTTTCATAGGTGAAGTCTTCAAGGATCCTCCTATGCCATCGTACTCCAGCTTCTTCAGGGGTGCCACGGATGGGTATGAGGATTGCGATGTTGGATGAGTAGAAGCCAAGTTCTGTGACGTTTGCTCGACCTGCGAAAAATTTCAAGGTATACCGTCTTGAAAGTTGGATAAGGTAATAATATGCCATTAAGGGAACCATAAATTACCGTACTACCCACCCCTCCATACCTGGTAATGCGGTGGCGTGTAGAACGCCCCGCTTATGCTTAAAAGCAGGACAGGTTCTACGTCCCTTTATCCTTACCCGTTCGAGACAGAGACGCACACAAGCACCTGTGATATTTTGGTAATTTTTGTTCATCTAGTTTCGTTATCGTAGGCGTCAAAACCTTGGTCTGTCTGCCACAACGAGACTACCTGGAACGAGAAGACGTATTCCTACGCCATGAGGGTGATAAAGGAACCCCCTTGTGGAGTAGCCACACCACTATATCATCACCACCTCCTTCTCCAAATGCTTGATATGCCTTCCCCCCTGGTTTTCTCACTCCACCCTAAAGAAACATGGCTACCAAAAAAAAAAACAAGTATTTCCGAGATTGCATCATTAGATTTCGGTTCTTGGTTGTTCCTAGCTCTTATTTATTTTCGTTTTCGGAATCCCGCCAAGCACTTGTTCCGATTCCACGCAGTAATTTTGGCTGAGGGTATCATGGTCGCGTTGTTTCCGTCTATTGGGTCGCTTCTGGTAAATGTACAGCCTCCAAATAAAAAAAAGGGTCGAACGAAGAGGTCGTGAGGGTATAAAATAAGCGTACAATCGTCCCGAGACATCGAATTTCGAGAGAAAAGAGAAAAAAGGAATGCGGGTGGCCAGAGATCAAAATAGGTGAGCGAGGTGGACCTCAGCGGCCAAGTATGAATGATGACAAGGACATGCGGCAGGTGGCAGCGTGTCCCGTTTCAACTCGGTTGGTCTATGTTTTGTTGTAAACAGCCAGTGTGGCTCATAAAAGTCGTCATTAACATATTACGTAGAAAATCGTAAAACGTCGTTTAGAAGATGAAATGCCGTAAACGAGTCCATTTCACAAGTTCGGGAAATGCTCTCATCGATATCGTCGTCGCTATCGTCGGCCCCATCCTTGCCGGACACCTACTACCACGAGAGCAGCTACCACGCCAAGGATCAACAGACCGACGATAGACATGAAGCGGTTCAGGTTCCTCCACCACCGAGCGTTGTGGTATCGAGTCTCGTCGACGGGGGCGATCCGTTGATGGAAAGGGTCCGGCTCGTCCGACAGACGGAACCCTGTCGTACTCTGGTCCCGCTCGTCTATCGGGTAAACTCCCCTGGGAGGTAACGGAAGAAATGCTGCAGCCATCCATGCTGTCTCTCCCTGTTAGTTTCTGTGAAATTTGCTTACATAATGGAGAGGGCAGACTTACCAAAGGGAATCGCAAATCCTACTACGAATAAAACTACTTGGATATTACGCCTCCCAAACATGCTACTTTCGGCGGACCAGGTAGTAGAAGGCGCATTCCACACGCTAGGGTCCGTAGCTCGCCGATCTAGACGAAGATGAGGAGACCAGATGCTCGATGTTTTCTTTTTGGGACCGACATGAACCTCATTCTCGACAACCGGCGCGATCTCCATCGAATCCGGCCGTCCGTCCCCAGTGTCTACTTCTCTCGGTCGGCGACGAGGATTGTAAATGTTCTGTTCTTGAGATGGAGACCGGCTGGGAATCCAGGAACTCGGTGGCCGACTGTCGCCAGCTTCGGACAAAGACCTCGCAGACATTGGCGCCAGCCAACGTCTCTCCCCACTCCCATAGTAAAGTCTTGCCCAAGTCGGAATGGAGGCGGAGGTGAGACTCCCGGCGCGCGAGCTTAATGTCGAGCGAAGACTACGATCCGACGGTTGTCTGGAAAAGCCTAAACGTGTGCGTGACGACCGATGGTGGAGATCTGCTATCCCATCACCGTGTTCATCATGATCTCGAATGGTGGGCGTGGCCGGGGTAGGTAACTCTCTTGCACCCCTCATATAGGCGGGCATTGGTCGGTCTAGGGAATCGGGCCGGGAATTAGACCGTGAGCGAGAGCCTCGACGTTCCAAATTTTCTTCCAAACCCGCTAGCGACGATGATAAGCTTCGGATCTGTCTGCTATTCCCGCTGCCAAAAGCGCTGCTACCTCGATCGTGACCCGAACCTATCGATACGACGCGTGAGCCAGGAGAGCTGGCCTCGTCCTCGGAAAGCACAGTCGAGAGCTGTGAGCTCCATTGATGCGTATCCATCCGTGGTCGTTGCTGCGCGACGTTGGAAGGGCCTACCCATGTAGATCGTGGAACGGACGATATGGAAGGTGTGTAGTTCAGATGGACAACGTTTGCGGTAGCAATGATCAGAGACGACGTATCCTGAGTAACTATGCTCGAGAGAGAGGAGAACGAGTTGGCCCGACCTCGAAGGGATTCTTTTGACAGCTGGCTATTATAGCGGCCGAGGTTCTCGGAGGATGATCTCTTGTGTGGCCTGAGCGGAGGCACGACGAGGCTCTCCTGAGAGTACTTCTGCCGCACCTGTCGGGATGAGCTCTCGTCGGAAGACCGGTAGCGATGCGATCGAGCAGGGCTGATCGGCGACGAAAACGGCGAGGGCTCGCCGTAGACAATGTAGTTCTTGCTTGCCGGCGTGTCGGCAACTTCCGGAGCCGGAGACGAGGCGGGAAGCCGAGGAGGGGACGATTGGCCGAGAAGCATGTAATTTGAGCTGCTTGATGATGGCGGCGCCTCGATGCTTTCCGAGTCTAGCAAAGGCGGAGAGCTGCGGCCGATTACCCTGTAATTCGTTGTTTCGTCAATGGTAGAATCGCTTTGCTCAGAATTGAACGATTGCTTCGTCGCGAGAGGGGAGCGCTGCGGCGACGTAGGAGCGGATTCTGGCAGTGGTGGTAGCGCTGCGTCGACGACTTCCTTGCTTTTGCCTTTATTTTTGAACTCCGACGGATTAGGGACCTTGCGCAAGCCACCGACCATGCGATGACTCCAGGGAGAAGACTCAACGGGCTCTTCAGGCAATACCGTGGCTATCGAGGATGAACCTGTCGATGTGTAGGGCGACACGCTGCGCTCAGGCACTGAGCTCAACGGGGAGCCGTGTCGATCTTCAGTTGACGCATCAAACGAGCTCCCTTCATGCGAGCTAATGGTCGACGTGTTAGAAAAAGGAGCTGATTTGAGACTCGAATCCGACCTGTCGGAATTGTGTGGTCGCGTAGGCCTTAAAACGACGGAGAAGGTCTTGTCTGCGTGGACATTGATGTAATTTTCTCTTCTGGATACGGAGGGCTTCCACGATGGCGAAGCTGGCCCGCCATCGTGGTGCGATGGCTGTGATCGATTAATACGCCTACTATTGGTACCATAAGGAGGCCTGTTAATGACAGGGGATGGTGGGGTAGCGCTCTCGAGGGCAGACGAGTCGGAAGCGAGTTTCGGCCCTGAAACGCCTCTACCCTTGGGCCTTACCGACGGCGTGGCAGGCGTTGAAAATAGTGAAGGCGATGAGTCGGCGCGCTGACTTTCTGATCGATAGGCCGTAGTTTTTGCCGTCCTCGGTGTAGTGATTGCTGGGTTATTAGTTGCAAGTCGGGCGCCATCCTCCCCTATTTCCGGTTCCGCCGCATGAGGCTTGCTGCCACTAGCTTCGCCTTCAGCCAACCTGGGTGGTGAGTAGGGCACGATGCGAATCTGCAGCTTGTTCTTTTCCGACTCCGACCTCTCGTGCAATCCTATCCTCCGCGATTGTGACGACGATGATGATGATGGGGGTGTCGAAGGTGCCATCCTCTGCCGTGGGTCCGACCGCAGGTGGCGGGAAATAGCCGCACACGCTTGATTTTTTTTTTTTTTCACCTCAGTTGAGCGACTATAGCTATGTTAAGACGAAGGCCATAACGATTCATGCGATCTAGAGAAGCCTATTGGTAAGGCTGAAGAGCAATGGCGTATATTTTTCAGGTCGAGTATCGCTTCAAGTATCGCGCATCCAGGTACGATAATAACGATAACAAGTCGTCGAGTCAATTACCGTTCAGAGGTGATGGTCGTAGCCGCGGGAGCGAGGCGCAATATTAATGTAGAATATAATAAGATTAGAGAAAGAGAAGAAGAAGAAGAAGAAGAGGAAGAGGAAGAAAAGGATGTCCGAAGACTGAAAGAAGATAACCAATGAAGTCAAAAGAGAGACAAAGAGAGACGTGAAGACTAAGGCTGGGTATTATTATATCAGGAAAGGGCAGCGAAGAGAAGAGTTGAACAAGGAGATGCGTTCAGGCGTCGCATATACAACGATAGATCTTTGAGGGGGGCAGAGACGAATACGTCTTGCAAAGGAGCGTGGGACAGGTCGACAAAAGCCAGACCTCCAAGATAACTGCTAAGCTAAAGACACCACACACGCATACGCTCACTCATATCCATATCGGCAGAGGGGGACACAATCGGAGGAGAAGCAGCGAGGCCATCAGAAGACAGGCGGGAAGGGGGTGATATTTCCTGAATATGTCCCCCCCCCCCCTCCACTTAAAGCGACGGGTCAAGATCGATTGGCTAGTAACTAGCTAACGGAGGCAGCTTATTAGCTGTGCTGGTATGCAATGCGGTCAAAAAGGAGCGGTAGGGTTCCAATCTTTGTGGACGTTGGATAATACGACAGCCAGGGAGTTCGTAGAGTGCCAAAAAAGGTCTAGGGGACAGCTGAGGCGAACTAAGGAGCCGCCCATGTACCCCGGAGCATCTCGGCTCGTACCTCTGCTTTTTCTCTTTCCAGATTCCACGCGCACGACGGGGAGTGCCAGGTGGAAACAAACAGAGACCGGCGGACGGAGAGAGAACAGCAGTGATGCGCGAAAGGCCCACCAGGATCTCCGTCGTGTCTTGTCGTCCCGTGCCTTTCTAGGCAGGATGCCAATGTGCGAGCCGGGATGCGTCTGCAGCCTGCAGGCCTACTGCAAGTTCTGGATGTAAGTTGAAATGAGGTCGAAAGGAATTGTGGGCTAGCGGTCGAGGAACCTACCAGAGTAGCCGTTTAACTACAACCGAGAGGCTACATGAGAGGCCAGGAAAGACGAGCAGGAAAAACAGAGAACCATTCATCACTACGTGGTAGCCGTGACAAGAAGCTGGCGCTGTCTCAGAAGACGCCGCCGCCCTGTATCCTGGGAACATATTTTCTTTTCCCATCTCCATCTAGTTTTAGCTTGGGTTTCCCTCTTTTCGTCTGTCACTAGCAATTCCTTCTCCCATCTCATGCCCCGACAGCCACACCATGCTATTGTCCTGACAACAAGGAAGAGAAGGAGGGCGAGAAACAGCGACAGATGGAAAGGAAATGAAAGCCACCAGAAAAGTATCACCACGTACGATATAGTACATAGCCAGCCATACCGCAGCCACCTGTCAAGTCAGGCATCGACATGGGTACAGCTAAGGTTGGAGGGGATGGGAGGCAAGGGAAAAGAATCGGTGAAGAGAGACCCGGATTAAAAGACAGGCTACGAAGAGGTTCAATTGGGCGATATCCGGGGACATGGCTCCAGATAGGAAGAGATGCTCAGGGTTCCCCTGCAAGTTCAGGGGAGGTGTGACCCCAAACCGAGAGCGACGAGCTGGCCTGCGTGAGTCGAAGTTGAGGAAAGGTAGAAAAAGCTTTGAGATGGGTGTGGGGGGTGAGGATGAGAGACGGGGAAATGGGGACAAGAGAGCATGGACGCAGAGAGAGAAATGTGGCTTAGCTGCCTGATGGGTCCAGGTGGATGCCATGTAAGGGTACCAATCAGGCCAGTTCCACTTTTGCACCACATCATAGCTGCCCCGTACAGGAGAATTTGAGGTATCTCTAAGTACCCAGGTAGGTACCTAGGTAGGTACCTAGGTAACACACGTACCTGACCTACGGATATGATGAATGGACCTCAGATATGGCCATCCTGTATCTGAAAAATCACTGTCTACGGCTACCACTCGACTCAGTCACGGAAGATTTGGATGCTGCCTACCTAGATGTATCTGGTATATAATGTAGGCATGTGAATGCATTGAAGCCCGTACCTTACCTACAGGCAAGTACCTGATGCGCCTATGTACATACATACCTAGATATCTAGGAGGTAGGTACCTCCCACCAAGTACCTAGGCGATGTACATACGCGAGGTTCCCTTAATGGTCCATCGGCTGCCCAAAAGGGACAGAGCGTACATGCACATACCGGAAGATAGGCTAAACAATAGAGACTACCAAGTAGCGCTGTCAGGAATCGAACCTGTCCTCTATTATATAACCCACTTAGCTCGACCCATACAACAGGCACGCGCCCCCGCGCGCTATTACAACACTGCCTGCTCCAGTATACGTCGGAATACAGGATCTTACAAGGATAAGATACGCTCCACTACTATCGTATAGCCTGCACTGGTACACACGTACCACCTAAAAGGACCTTATTACAAAGGCGGCACTCTGGCTCGAACCAGTAGCTTCTGGGGTTTAAAGTACGCAGTACCTGCTGCCTGGACGAAGTCACCAGATAGGCTAAACAATAGAGACTACCAAGTAGCGCTGTCAGGAATCGAACCTGTCCTCTATTATATAACCCACTTAGCTCCGGATTCCTGTTTTCTCCCTTTCTTACATATACATAATTGGAGCCTGATTAAGAGAAATAAGACATGCCATTTGATGGCGGCATCAACAAATAAACAACAAGCGAACAACAAGTTCCTGAGACTGTTGAATGTGGCATTCCGGCTCTTTCAGGAATGCATCTGAAATATCTTTGTACCTGCGGCCCTCAAAGAGATAGTTGTTCGCTAACCCCGGCACAGTACCCGGGAACCGGCTGGGGAGGCCTTGTCCCTTGTCGAGGCTCTCCTACGTACGGTGCGGATACCACCCAGCGTTTCTACCATTACACAGCTGGCTAGTACGCTGACGGAGTCTCGCGCTTAAGGGTTCTGGCCCTGGCCCTGGCCCTGGCCGGCCTAGTCTATGTGCTAGTCGGGACGAGGCAACGTAGGGTTGCTCTGTTCGTCGAGAAGGCTGGAGAGCGTCTCACTGCATAAATAAGTTATAACGACTCCTCGAACCCAGACGCCTCTAGATGCTCAGTGCATGTTTAATGTCCATCCGATAGCCCGGACCGAGCAGCCTTGATACAGCGCTCGTCTCGTCTTTCCGCGCAGTCGTGGTCAGATTCAGAGCCGCTCTCGCGCTTACACGTACACACCTCCTCGGCAGCCTGTGAATGGGCTAGCTGGAGCGCCAACGGGTCCGAGAGACGCAGCCCAGCCGTGCGCGCCTGTGGCTGCTCTTTCACAAGACCGCCAAACGCCTTGCGCTGCGCTTCCTATATAGGTATGTATGATGGCTGCCAGCGATACCGGTCAATATACCTACGTGCATACGTATGAGGGTATCATACCTATCATCTCTATTGAACTTGGGTATCCGGAATTGGAGCGTCGAGATAGTCCCAGCAAACCTCATCACCAGCCACCCCGGAAATTTTGTCTAGGTTCAGGGGCTAAGGGCTAAGGGCCAAGGACACACATCCCCCCCTCCCCCCCTCCCATCTTGACAACATACTCCCCGCACAAGCTCGCGCCTTTTCTACGGCATAACCCGATCGTGCATGGTAATTTCCTTGAGTCCCAGCAATCATTCCATCGTCATTTGCGATCTCTGGGAAATATTTTTTGGCTATCTATCCTAAGAGGCTCAGCATGAGAGAGAGAATTCATGCATGAACAGACCCCAGCACCTCTACACGCTTTTTAGACGTTCGGGTTGTGCGAGGCTGTCTCTCTCATTCTTACCTCGACGCCTCCTGTCCGGCACGATAACACTATTGTCTCAGCCTCGCCCCAGGTGGACTAGGTCACCATCACGATTTTCCTACAGCAAGGGAGCAAGCTATTAGTTGGGTTTCCGTCCGCCATGCCTGTAATACCGACTTTCATCAGCCGGTACTTCACCACAGAAGAACGTAAGTCTATTCGCGCTTCACCAACTCGGTAAACCCGTCCACCTTGGCTGGGTTAATTTGTCCGATAGGCCTGATCCTGACCTAGCCGCGGTAGCAAAACCACCACCAATCAGCACTCGAACCGCCGTCCTCTTACTCGTAAGTATTTTCTTCTTTCCCCTGCCCTCGTCTATTTCTTTTTTTATTTCCACCCACACAGGTCGGTGATATTTTGAGACACGAGCGACAGAGAAGAAAAACGGAAGCCCAATAGAATTAACCAGGCAACACAGGTACTCTACACGTTCGCTTATGTGGCACCTTTTTACTTGTCGCCACGGACGCGGCCGTCGCTCACATTGTCGCGGGACGCGCCGTCCGTGATTCGCGCGCGCACCGCGTCCGTGTCGCTGAGTTGTGCCCTTTGCTCTTTTACCACCTTCGTGATACTGACCTTCGGGTACGGAGGCCAGGCGCCGGCAGCCACCGTCCCCGAGGCCCTGCATGCTCTCGGGTATTGGCCTGTCGGCCTGCGTGAGGCTGCTTGCTGCCTCCTGCTCACTACCCTGCTCTTCGTGGGGCCGCTATTCGAGACCCTCGTGGTTGACGGCGGGTGGCGCGACTTACTTGCCCTGCGCCTTGTATCGCGGGTCTGCTCTGAGTGGACGACGTGGCGTAATATCGTAGTAGTAAGTTTTCCTCCCTTTTCTCCTCTCGCCTCACCTCATTCCGGCCTATCCAGCATGCCATCCTCGCCAAACCGGCAAACGCATTCCCATGATGAGAACACTGGTCCGTGTTTCCGAGCAGACTCGATACCTGTCAGATGAGGACAGACACAATAGCACCCACCGTGCATCTCTGATGTTCCAACACTTACTCCTTCCCTCTTCACCCCTCTATTCGATAACTATTCCCTTCCTGACTTCACAAACTCTGTAGGGCCCCTTAACCGAAGAGATTCTCTTCCGCTCGGCGTCGGTGCCACTGCTTCTGCTATCCGGCGCCTCGGCGTGGCGTACTATCGCCCTCGCACCCCTCGTCTTCGGTCTTGCGCACCTGCACCACTACTACGAGGCGCGCGTGTCGCGTCCCTCCGAGCCTCGTGCCACTGCCGTCCTACGCTCCGCATTCCAGCTCACATACACCACCCTCTTCGGCGCCTATGCGGCCTTCCTGTTCCTGCGCTCGGGAAGCCTGCTCACCGCCGTCCTCGCGCACGCCTTCTGCAACTGCATGGGACTGCCCCGCGTCTGGGGTCGCGTCAAGCGCTGGGACGACGGTGGCGGGGCGAAGCCGAGGGATGACCTCTGGTGGACGGTCACGTATTACGGATTGCTTGTAGCCGGTGCAGTGGGGTGGTGGAAGAGTTTGGGCTTACTAACAATGAGCGATAGTGCACTTGTAGTTCTTGATATGTGAAGACGATCGGAGTGAAGTGAACTGAGTGGGTGACCCGAGGTCACGATTGATCTTGGTGTTAATCAAGATGATACGTAGGTATATATGTAGTTAGCGAGCTCATGACGGATAAAGCATGAAACGAAATCCATTCCATTAAGTATACCGCATATGACTCATGAGATGGTCACGGATGCACCAGGCTATATATATTAGTTATTACAATTTCCCCCTCATTTTCTAGTGTCCCTAGATTGATCAAGAGGTGGGTAGTTGATATGATACTACACGCGGCCAGGCAACCTTCCTTCCCACGCCTCCGTCTCCCCGTCCCCCTGCTTACCCATTCCCTCGGTCTCGTATCTTCTCATTCCCCCTCGAGGCAAGCCGGACCGCCTGAGACTAAGGTGCGTATATGCTATCTAATTAGTACATGAGAGAGTGGCGACAGTATATATATACACATATGCAGACACACGCTCTCTGAGAATTACCTGTACAATTCTTCCTCGTTCACCCCCCCACCCGTTCTCGTTCTCTTCCCTGATTCCCTCGTGCTCTTGACGGCCCACGGGTCTATATGTTGTTTTTGTTGATTTGTACAGTGGTGAGGAAGTGATGGTGAGCAAATAGAATATAAGAAGGAAGAAGGGGAAAGGGGGCCGCTGGGTGTCTATCTGGTTTACAACATGTTATGCATATCCGGTACACATCTAGACTTGTGTGGGGGTACACCGCAGTCACGGAGATGCTGTCGATTGCGGAACTCGGCCGATGTCCGTAGTCTCCCGTCTTCTTGGTAAATCCTACACCAGGCGAGGGGGGAGGTTGCTTCTCGCAAAATGCTAGAAGGGAAGGGTGAAGGAGATGAGAGAGACGTCTGGTTTCCCTACATCTTCGTTTATTCTGTACCACAACTCGCGCCTGGTCGAGTGCTATTTTGTTCGAAGTCGGGTTTCTCCCTTTCAGACTGATTGGCCGATTAACTATCTGGGCGTGAGTGATTCCATGGGGAAACGCTGTTAGGCGGGCCGCCGCGGAGCTTGGAAGGAGTCTCCTAATGCCTCGGAGTGTATGTATGTTAAGAGGTAGATGCTAGCAAGGGGGGGGGGGGGCGGGCGTCGAAAGGGTTGTAGCTGTTACTGCCATAGCTGTTGCCGTCGATCTTGGGCAGTTATAACGACGCACCAAGCCGGTGGTTTATTGCAAGGTATTCTCAAGTCGCCAGGTCGATCCCCATCCCTGGTAAGCTGCCAGGCATACTAAACTCTCCTGATCCCATACCGGACCCGTTACCCCGGCTTCTGGGTCGTCTGTGTCTCAGGGCGTCGGGCAGCCGGGGGACCGGGCTATATTCGCGCTTCGCCATTTGTGTCTCGACTTCCCTACGAGCCCCCTCTTTCAATTCTTTGGTTATTTCTCGGCCCTTACCCTTGCCCGCACTGCCGCCGGCGCTACTACTACTACCACCGCTAACCGACGCTGCAGTGGTACTGCCGTCAAGGGGTTCGTCACCGCCCCGCGTAGTTCGTTTTCGAGGCCACATGCTCGGAAGAGCGATCTCCTGGAAACGGGGCTCGACGGCACGCTCATCGAACCAGCGATGAAGACGCGATTCCACGAGCTGGGCGATTTTCGGCACATCCTGTAGACGCGAACGGCTTCCTACCAGACTACGCACCGAGAAATCGAGGCGATAATCGTCTAGGAAGTTGAAGGTCATCATAGTCGGGGTAGTCTGTGATGGGTTTGAGGGGATAAACGAGATGCTTAGGGTGCCGCTAAAGCGCACAACGCTCACGGCTAGGGCGACGGGCAGGACGGCGGTCAGCCTCCGCGGGTAGTTGAGCTGAATCTTGGTCTCAACGGCGAGTGTAATCATGTCGCTGAGATCAACATCCATGCGGGCCTGCAGCCGCGAGCCCTCACGCTTGGCGCGGGTGCTATTAGCATCGAAGCGCTTCTCACCATGAGGGCCAGTGTTGAGGCTGAGGCCATCCTCGTCAACAGGTATGATGCGACAGTTGCTGAAGATGGGAAAATCCTCGCCGAGGGTAAGCTCGGTGACTTTGATCTCGTCGAGAAAGTCCGGGCGGGAGGTGCCGTTGAGGGCTTTGGTCAGGGAGTTGAGGATGGCATCGTCCTGCTGAGCGTCGCTGCGGAACTGAGCGATGGTCTGAGCGATTAACACGTTGAACCAGTCCAGCGACTCGGGTTGATGGCTATCGACGTTGTAGTAGGTCTTGTTGAGGATGGAACCGATAGTGAGCGTCGGCGGGCTCCGTAGGACGCTCGACTTTTTCTGATTTAGCGTCGGCTGGGGCGACCTTGAAGCGGCGCCCGCTGCTGTATGTGGAGTGGATGATCGGAGGGAGAGGAGGGACTGCCGGTGGGCGAGAGTGCGAGATCGACGCTCGGCTGCGCGGATGGTGGCGGTGATCTCGGGTGAGGGAGCCTCGCCGAATATAAAGAACTTAATAAACAGTGCTAGAAGAAGCACGACGGAGATCTGGCCAACGATGAGCCCCTGGGTAAACGACAGGCTGTGGTTGCCAACGGTGGCGAGAGGTTAGTTTGACTACTGTCGATTCCACAGACGACAGGAGGGCAGAGGGGCGGGTTGGGACATACGTTGGTGCAGAGTTGGCTGGGCACATGTCCGAGGCCATCTTTCTGTATGGCTCCTTTGAGCGTCGAACATCCCAAGCAAACTGGAGCCGAAATTCTGGGGAAATAGGTGAAGGAGGAGAGAAAGACGAGAGGGAGAGAGAGAGAGGGAGGGGGGAAAAGAGGAGGAATAATTGAGTTTATAAAGTTGACCGGGTAGATGTAGATGAGATGGAGCTTTTTGATGCTCAAACTACCTGCGAACGAGAAGTTCGCCAATTGCTTATCTTATCTGGGTCAATGTACTGGATACACTCGCGACCACCTCATCCATGTCTGGTACCCACATTAGAAAAAGTATATGCTACCTTGTCGTCATCTAGCTCCCCTCATCCCTGTCCCAGTTGACGACACACTGTAGACTTAGGAACCTGCTCATTGGCTGAATACACGATGCAGGTAGGTGCAACACCCACAGGTGCCTACCTATGTAGGTCGGTACCTAAGGTACTTTGGCAATGCTGCATCATCAGGTGAGAGGTAGGTACCTACAGGTGCCTAGAACTGATATCCGCAGGCTGCGGGAAACACCTGTAATAAGATACTTACAGGTGCAGGGGTGCTGTGAACAGCTGGGGAGCTCTATTAGGTATTATTGCACATGCATCTCGTTGTCTCTCCTCTCATCGCCAACTTGTTCCTCCAGCATTTCAGTTCATCGCCTTCTTCACCACCATAGCCGCAAGCAGCCAACCAGATCGCACATCCTCGTAACCTACCAAAGCCGCATTGCACACATCCTATAGACCAAGCCTCTAGAGAGAAGATCGTATCCTGACAGACCTACTCTGCATGCATCCACCGCCAATACATCACGAGCTTGCAGATTGTCATCTCTACGTCTGAACCATCACCATGGATGTCGTCCAAGCCGTCTCCGGCTACATCTCTAAGATGGTGTCGGCTGGAGACAGCGCATCTGGGGCACCATCTGCTAAGATGAAGATGCTTCTACTAGACAAAGATACCGTGCCAATTGTCTCCACCGCCATCACCCAGTCTTTGTTGCTTAACCACGAGGTCTACCTCACGGACCGGCTCGACAATCAGAACCGCGAAAAGATGCGACACCTCCGGTGTCTCTGCTTCGTGCGGCCTTCTCCGGAATCTGTTCAATTTCTCATCGATGAGCTTCGGGATCCTAAATACGGCGAATATTACCTCTACTTCAGCAATGTAGTCAAGAAGTCGTCGTTAGAGAGGCTAGCCGAAGCCGACGACCACGAGGTCGTTAAGGCGGTGCAAGAACACTTTGCCGATTTCGTCGTCATCAACCCGGACCTATTCTCCCTCAACCTCGCCCCGCCTCAGCAGAGGATATGGGGTAGCTCGCCGGATCTCTGGAATCCGGACTCGCTGCAGCGGACGACCGACGGCCTGATAGCTGTGCTACTGGCGCTTAAAAAGAAACCGCTCATTCGGTATGAGCGGAACAGCTTGCTAGCCAAGAAGTTGGCCACGGAAGTTCGGTATCACATCACGCAAGAAGAGCAGCTATTTGATTTTCGAAGAGTCGACACGCCGCCTATACTGCTCATCCTCGACCGGAGAGAGGACCCCGCCACGCCGCTTCTCAACCAGTGGACTTACCAAGCCATGGTTCACCAACTACTAGGCATCCAGAACGGGCGGGTAGATCTAGGGGACATCCAGGACATCCGACCGGAGCTGAGGGAAATTGTTCTGTCGCAAGACCAAGACCCGTTCTTCAAAAAAAATATGTACCTAAACTTTGGCGACCTCGGCGGCAATATCAAGGACTACGTGGAGCAGTACCAGTCCAAGACGAAGAATAATGCCAACATCGAATCTATATCTGACATGAAGCGGTTTATTGAGGAATACCCAGAATTTAGAAAACTCTCCGGCAATGTCAGCAAGCATGTCACTCTAGTTTCGGAACTGAGTCGAAGAGTGGGCTCCGAGAATTTGTTAGAGGTCAGCGAGGTCGAGCAGAGTCTGGCTTGTAACGACAATCACGGTGCGGACCTGAGGGTACGATAACAGCGGCCGCCTTCGTAAACGCTGTCCTGACTGAGACTAACATCGCTATAGAATGTCCAGAAATTGATACAGTCTCCTACGGTAACCCCCGAGAACAAGATCGGGCTAGTAGCGCTGTACGCCCTGCGATACGAGAAGCACCCGTCCAACTCGTTGGCTATGCTCGTAGACCTGCTTTCCGCAGCAGGCGGCGTCCCCGCACGGCAGGCGGATTCGGTGGCAAAATTACTCATCTACCGCCACTCGCTGCAGCAGTCGCAGTCGGCCAGCGGGATCGCGGACATTTTCGAGTCAGGCGGAATCTTCTCAGGCGCGCGGGCCATCAAGGGGCTCAAGGGTGTAGAGAATGTATACACCCAGCACACACCGCACCTCGAGGCGACGCTGCAAAGCCTAGTTAAGGGCCGGCTGCGGGAGCAACAGTACCCATTTGTTGAGGGCGGCGGGACGACGCGCGACAAGCCGCAGGACATAGTCGTATTCGTGATCGGCGGCGCAACGTACGAGGAGGCCAAGACTGCGGCTAGCATCAACGCGTCTTCGCCTGGGGTTCGGGTCGTGCTCGGCGGCACCACTATCCACAACGCTGCTACGTTTCTCGATGAGGTCCATGAGGCTGTGTCCTCGTGGCCGGATCCGCCGCCGACGTCGACAGCAGCGAGATTAAGGAAGGAGCTGAGTAGGCGGTAGGCGCTGGATAGGATAGCATGGAGCGGGACGGACGGACGGACAGGATAGGCTACGGAATTGGCATCGGAGTATCGGCCCTGGTGCTACCTCTGCGTAAATCGCGATGCACAATTTAGGCACGGCATATGCTTATGTGGGATAGCAGTAGTAGATTTCTGCGCCGATTAAGGTGTAGATAATTAGTCCGGCATAAAATGCCACCGCCTGCCCTGATCGTCTAGTACATTGCACACCGCCTCCCTGTTTCAGCTCCTTCTTTATCGGCACCTCTTATCAATAAAATCTAGCCCCGATTGGGTGACAATTTCAACGATGCGCTCAACGTCCCAGCTCAAACCTGTTCGGTTTGTAATACGTCGGCGAAGATGAAGAAAGCGTGGCGGCCTAGGGGACTTAGCCGGCCCCCCGACATCATCCGGAGACGACCACTCCATCTGCCGCACTTCAACCGGAGCAACTTCGCCACTCTAGCCCAGGACACAAGGTGAGGTCGGCGGATGATAGAGCTCTCTTTCACCGCGCTATCGCAATTTGATAGGCGTGAGCTAACTGGAGGGGGGGGATATAGGCCGTTCGACGTCGTAGTTGTAGGGGGCGGCCACGCTGGCACCGAAGCATGCGCAGCAGCGGCGCGGGTCGGTGCGAGGACTGCACTCGTCACGCCCAAGCTCGATAACCTCGGCGTGTGCTCCTGCAACCCCAGCTTCGGCGGCATCGGTAAAGGCACAATTATCCGTGAGATTGACGCCCTCGACGGCGTCGCCGCTCGCATCATCGACAGGGCCGGCGTCCAATTCAAGGTTCTTAACCGCAAGAAGGGTCCCGCTGTCTGGGGGCCCCGCGCCCAGATCGACCGCGCTCTCTACAAGAAGCACATGCGTGAGGAGCTTCTCGCCTACCCCAACCTGTCCATCATAACCGGCAGTGTGTCCGACATCGTCCTCGGCGAGGAGACGCACCCGGATGGTGTCGCGCCTCCTAAGACGAAGATCACCGGCGTGCGCCTCGAGTCTGGCGAGGTGCTGCCGACGAGCCAGGTCGTCATCACGACGGGGACCTTTCTGAGCGGGGAGATACACATCGGGCTGACTGTATACCCTTCGGGGAGGATGGGCGAGAAGGCGACGTTCGGCCTGAGCAAGTCGTTGCGCGAGGCCGGGTTCAAGCTCGGTCGGCTAAAGACAGGCACGCCACCGCGGTTGCACAGGGGCAGTATCAACTTCGACATCCTTTCCGAGCAGCTTGGTGACGACCCCCCCGAGCCATTCAGCTACCTTGATGACCGCGTTGCCGTCGAGGACCAACTCCTCTGCTGGGCGACGTACACGAATGATCAGTCGCACGAGATCGTGCGCCAGAACCTCGACAAGACGGTGCACATCCGCGAGACCGTCGCCGGCCCGCGCTACTGCCCGTCGCTCGAGTCGAAGGTGATCAAATTCGGCCACAAGGAGCGCCACATCGTCTGGCTCGAGCCCGAAGGCTTCGACAACGACACCATCTACCCGAACGGGCTGTCGATGACGATCCCCGCCGAGGCGCAGGAGCAGCTGCTCCGAACAATCCACGGGCTCGAAAACGTGCAGATGACGCAGGCCGGCTACGGCGTGGAGTACGATTACGTAGACCCGCGCGGGCTTCGGACCTCGCTCGAGACGAAAGCCATCTCGGGGCTCTTCCTAGCGGGGCAGATCAACGGCACGACGGGCTACGAGGAGGCCGCCGGCCAGGGTATCGTCGCGGGAATCAACGCTGGGCGCGCGGCGCGCGGGCTTCCCGCCGTCTGTATCACCCGCGCCGACGGCTACATCGGAGTCATGATCGACGACCTCGTAACCAAGGGCGTCTCGGAGCCGTATCGCATGTTCACGAGCCGCAGCGAATACAGGATGTCGGCGCGGGCCGACAACGCAGATGCGCGGCTCACGCCCAAGGGGCGCGCGTGGGGCGTGGTGTCTGACGCACGATGGGCGCGGTACGCGGAGGAGCGCGGGGCCGTCGACGCTCTCACGGGCGCTCTCGGCCGGTACGTGCTGAGCCCGCCAGCGTGGATCGCGGCCGGCTTCGGCAACCGCAACGACACGCGGAAGCGCAGCGCGCTCGACATGCTGCGGCTGCAGGGCGTGACGCTGGACGACCTGGCGGCGCACGTGCCGGAGGTGGCGGCGCACGGGGAGCGGGTACGGGCGCGGGTCGAGGTCGAGGCGCGGTACGCGCCCTACGTCAACCGCCAGGCGGCGGAGCGCGCCCTGTTCCTGCGAGACGAGACGCTGCGGCTGCCGGCGAACCTCGACTACGGGGCCGTGTTCGGGCTCAGCTCGCACGAGCGCGCGGCGCTCGCCGCCGCGCGCCCCGAGAGCCTCGGCCAGGCGCGCCGCATCGAGGGTGTCACGCCTGCCGGCTGCGTTGTGCTGCTCGCTCACGTGCAAAAAGAGACGGCGCAGAGCAGGGGCGCGGGACGGAGTACGCGTGGAACCGGCGCCGTCGAGGAGGTGCTGGCGGACGAGACGGCGCCGCTGGGGCCCGAGGTCGAGGCCTTGGATGCTGAGGCCAGGGCGAGGGAGCTGTGACGCGATGCGGCCGGAGATCATGATAGGAAATGCCTACCTACTCGACCACGTGAACGGGGCGGGTCGACGGATAGACGCCGTAGACATCTCAGATGTGGCAGTATGCGCGGCCTTGGGGTGCCCGCGCGTGACCGTGTATACTTAGATAATGTACAAATACCTCACGACGCTAACGAAGAGAGCGGCGATACGAACGTAGTACCTCCTCGCGGACCCTACGGATCAGGGGCGTGGTATGCCGTCACGTTGTCGTGCCGATAACATTGATCCGTGCCCTCCCACTTCGCGCTCTATTTGACCCGCTATGCTACTCTTGCAACGTGCTGCCCGCCCGTCTACTTTTGTTTTGATAGAAAGCCAAACCTATGCGGAAATCACTCGTCTATAGCATACTATACACCATCGTACGAACTACCCTTACGACCCCTGACCCCTGACCCCTTTTCCTCTTCACATAGAAACATTCCCACATGGCCTCTTTGCCGTGCAAGTGACGAGGCGTTTCCGTAAAAATCAATGAACTGTACATATCTCGTCTTACCACATCTCCCGGGAAGGGGATGCCGTGTCTCGATTATTCGCGTTTTTTCTTGCCTTTATTATGCGATAGGATCTTGACCGCGTCCTTGCTGAAGATGTAACTCAGACCGCTCCACACTGTCGTGGTGGCGACTAGATATCTAGTTCTCAAGTTAGTACTTGCATCCGTAAATAGAAAACCATCTCCATCAAATTCGTACCCGTGGCTCCCTTCTCTTACAATGATAATGTCTAGAGAAAGGAGCGCAAGAAACGGACCGAGAGAGGAGAGGGGGCTTGTCGAAAATCACTTACTGAAAAGCCGTAAGAGTCGGACCGACATCCACGCTAAGCAGAGGTGTCACCATTGTAACCCCCATGAGCCCCAGCTGTAGGAACGTGTTGTACTTGCTGATTGTTGTGGGCCGTACCTCCGCCGACGGCAGGGAGAAGTCCCAGTAGCGCGTGAACGTCTTCGGTGGCGGTAGAGATACCCACCGATAGTATATGGCGGCGAGGCCCAGGGCGACATCGCGCCCGAGGATGATGATAGCAAGCCATACTTTGGTAGTCCCAGATGTTAGTTAGTTCAACATATGTGGAACAGGGGGACAAACAGCTCCGTAATGGCGAGCCCAATACTACAAGCTTCCGTTCGAGCGTATCGGGGAAACTTTCGCGCATGTGGGAAAAGTCAAAGGGGAGGGGAGGGGGGGGGTTTCTTACCGGGCAGCGCGCCGCGCATAGCTAGGCATACGGTCAAGACGGTCATGAGCGTCTTGTCGGCCATCGGGTCTACGACGCTGCCAACAACTGTTTGCAGCTTCCACCGGCGGGCGATCCAACCATCTAGGAGGTCCGAGGCACCGGCGTAAGCAAACAATCCCAACGCCCAACCGTGGGCGTCGTGGAGAATGGCGTAGCCGACGAACGGGGCGGTGATGAGGCGCGAAAATGTTAGGATATTGGGCACCGTATATATATTCTCGTGTGGCGTCAGAGAGGGGAGCACCTTTGGGATTACTTTCCTAATCCCGCGAGGTTTCTCTGGAAGTGGCCCCGAAGGCTCTGAAACTTGGCGGCTTCTACTAGCTTGTCAGCTGGCGGGAACCCCATATCGCTATGAGTTGGGCTGGTTATGGGCGAGAATCTTTGAAATATAGTAGTTGAAAAATAAATATAGATAGGAAGTGTTCGAATGCTAGGCTGGTCTAGAAGCGAGGCGACTGGAACAACATACTGGTCCTTATACTTCGTCTCATTATGCATCTGTCGATATCCGGTGGTAAACGAGAGGAGGTTCTGGTGAGACAAACCAAATCCTCTAGAGACAAGAGTTGAAGCTGTAGTGGCACTTGGACGCAGATGCTCTCCTACGCTGCCGCCCCCCCGAGTGCTTCTTCCTGAGTAACGAAGCTTCAAGCCATTCGCGCGCAGACTATACAGGGGCCTCTGCGCAGGCAACAGCAACAGGGCCTTCGCTCTCGCCCCCAGCAGTGCATCGGCTGAGGCAGACGCTACGAGACCAAAATTCGCCCGGCGCGCGCCCGGACCCGGGCCTGCGCATGAGCAGCCCAGACTCTCGCAAGTGCGTAGGGCCCGTGAACAACTCATGGCTAAGAGAGTGTCATGTTAGTCCCAAGCGGTTGGCGGTAATCGGCTCGCGTAAGCCACTTGCTAGCTGTCCTGCCCGAAATATTCCCCTTCCCAACCACAAACCGGAGAAGGAGGAAGGGCGAAGGGGACGGAAGGGAAATCTTGTCTCGTCCCCGAGTCGACTCTCTAGTGCACAACGCGAAGGTCACCTCGACGAGAATCTACCCCGCAAGACGCCTTTCCCGGGTTAGTCTTTAAATGCGCGGTCGAAGCGAGCGTCACATGAAGCGGGAGGGGAAACAGGAGCGGTGGCAGCGGCTCATTGTCGCGACGAGAAGCATATTAGGGAAGAAAGCGTCGTAAAGTCGAGGGTGACTTGGATGTTTCACGTTTTACTCGTACATTCCCAAAAGTCTGGGCTTGTCTCGTAGGAGGTACCTAGGTACAAGACCCTAGATTAGAGAATGATGTTAGCAAATTAGTACCGTTCCTAAATTAGTACCTATCTATCGATTGCATGGTATTACTCCTTTATTACTTTATTAATATTCGGTTAAGTTAAATATATAAATTCTTTATCATGTATATTAATTTAATATTAAAATAAAAGAAACACTTAGTTTTTATAAACTATATAAATTTAATTACTTTGCTATCTTTTTATTAATTCTATTTTTATAAAGTACTTATTATATAGATTAAGAAAGCTACGTAGACGTTGAGGTTGCTCTATTAAGAGCAACGGAATATAAAAGGAAAAAGGTAAATTAATTAACTATCGAAAAAAGAAAATAAATAATATAGATATAAGCTACGCATATATATATAAATGATAGGGAGCTGCGAGCTATGTTATGTAAGTAAGCTGGGAGCTAGGTTAGGTAAGCGAGCAACTAGGAAAGAAGTAAGGAGCTATATATAGGTGGCTTTCTATTGTTATAGGCTATGCCTATTGTAAGGCCCTGGCTAGTGCTAGAGTAAGGCAGATGATTAGTTCCTAGCACTTGTGGAGGATAAGGCTAGCTGTTGTAAGTGCAGCCTATAGGGCGCACTTTTTATAAGGGAGCGATAGGAAGGTACGCGATAGGTACGAGGGTACAAGGCACTATAGTACCTATACCGGTACGAAGGTACCTCCTAAGCGGTAACCGTTTTAACTTACCCCGCTTTTCGCTATATAAGCGACCGCCTATCGCTAGGTACTCGCCTTCTTATTCTTTTAAAAGGTAAGTACTTATTTACGTTATTACGGGAAAATACTTATTACCTAGCTTAAGGATTTCATTATAATTTAAGTACTTCTTTAAAAGCTACCTAATAAGGATAGCCCGTATTATAAAAGGAAGCGGTAACGAATCCGTAAGGAGCGAATCGCGGGTAACTCGTAGTAGTTCTCGGAACGAGCGACTTCGCTAGTAGGAAGGCGATACCTACGAAAGCGAAGCGGGTAGTAGTTCCCGTATTAAACTAAATATCCTATAAGAGAACCTCTAAGAGGTTAAAGAAAAGATTCGTTAATTAAAAGCCCTTAAGGAAGCCTAGTAACGCCTTAAGGAATTAGAAAACGAGGTCTATAGTAACTTTAATAAACGCCCGGGTAAAGGTAAGCGCTATCGAAGCGATATTAATTCGTTAAACGATAGCTAGGGCCCCGACCTTAAAATAAAAGAAACCCTTATCTTTTAAAAGGACTTTAGCTTTAAGAAATTCGAAGAATAATTAAAAGATCTCGACCTTATATACCTTAGCGCCCCTAAGAAGTTTAAATCGATATAGAAACGGATCCTATACGTTATCCGTTATATAAAACTAGAAGCGAGAGTATTATAAAAATATTATACGAGCGAAATACCGACGTAAGTATAACGAGACGTAGCGCTCGAAGACTTCGAATAATTTAAGACATAAGCCTTATTCCTTTTAAAAAACGCGACTAACCGCGAATATAAACTAACGGATTAAATGGAAAACGCTTAATAATATTCTAATTAATTTCCGCGGGATTTCGATATTTACTTAAGCTCGATCGAAAATTAAAGCGAACCTAGGTTAAAAAGCTAAAAGGCCTTAACGTTTTACGCTAAACTTTACGTATCTTTTAAGTTATACTTAAAGGGTTTCGGTAGCGAAAGGCCGACGAGCCGCGTAAATATCGTCGATTAAATAGAGATTAAGTAAGATATCTAATAGGTAGTTAAGTTTATCTAAGGCCCGACCTAGAAGAGGAGAAACGATATAAAGGATACGCTTTCGCGAAAGATTAATAAGGATAATAATACCGTTACGCTAAGGAAACGCTAGCGATACGACGATAATACGACCCCGCTTAAAAAGAACTTAATAAGTTAAAACGAGAATATATTAAGGTATTATATTTACGATAGCGAGGCGTACTTAACTAACCGGTACCCTAAGAAAAACTCGCCTTATATCGGAAGCCTCGCTAAAGGAAAGGGAAAAGCCTAAGCTTCTTAAGTATACCTTAACTTACGGAGCCGTATCCGTTAATAGGGGTTATAATACGGTTCTACGTTAAAGCTATAATAAAAGCATTAACTATTATTAAAACGTACCTCGATTTCGATTCGGGCGTTAAAATAAATTATATTAGCGTCGAATTCGCTAAGTAAGCGAAACTTTAACGAGTTAAACTTATAGCGCCGGTATTACGCGCTATCGGCGACTTACGGTATTTAAGCTACGGGATATATATTATATTAATACGAATTACCGATAGTAAGGGTATAATAAAGACGCTAGAACGCCCGTATATAGCGATCGACCGAGACCTTAAACTAGAGGGAAGCCCTATATTACTTTCTATAACGATAATAAAGGACGAGCGTATCTTATTCGATACGGAAACGAATCGATGGTAATTTAAAATTATAAAACCTACGTACGAGCTTATAAAACCCTATTAATTCGTAAAATACGTACGAAAGAACGAAGTAAGAGTCTTCGTAATAATTTAATTACTAGAACCTATCCTATTACCCGATAAAAAGGTATCGATACTAAGGCGTATCGAAGACTTACCTAAAGAGTTACGAGACTTCGTCGACGTATTTAACGATAAGGAAATAGCTATATTATTATCTTATAAATAAGCCGATTACGTTATCGAAACGCCGGAGGATTTCGTACCTTCCTATAGCCTAATATATCTTCTAACTTAAAATAAGCTCGATACGCTACGAGGATATATATAGGAAAACCTAAAACTTAGACGTATACGGGAATCGAAAAGCTCCGTAGGAGCCCTTATTCTTTTCGTACCTAAAAAGAACGGAAGATTAAGGCTATGCGTCGATTATAAGGGATTAAACCGATTAACGACTAAGAACCGATACCCCTTCTTCCTTATATTTAAAATCCTCGATAGGGTTTCGGGGGCGAAGATCTTTTCGAAGATAAACCTAAAAAACGCGTATTATAAAATACGAATTAAGGAGGGCGACGAATGAAAAACCGCCTTCCGGACCTAATACGGTTACTACGAATATCTAATAATGCCTTTTAAACTAACTAACGCCCTTACTACCTTTTAAAATTATATCTATAAGGCGCTTTATAGGTTAATCGATATCGTTTATATAGCGTATCTCGACGATATCCTTATCTTCGTATAAGACCGAGAAACCTATACGCGTAATTTCCGCTAAGTCCTTAAAAGGCTACGAGAAGCCGATCTTTACGTTAACGTAGCGAAGTATTCCTTTTATCGCGATAGTATCGAATTCCTAGGGTTCTATATATTATAGGAAGAAGTTTCGATAAACCCGAAAAAGGTAAATACTATCGAAGACTAGCTAGAACCTACGACCTTTTACGAGATATAATAATTTCTAGGATTTTATAACTTCTATCGTAGATTTATAAAAGGATATTCCCGTATAATAAAGCCCTTTTACGAACTATTAAAAGGAAGTATTAACGGAAGAAAACCAGGAAAAGTCTAGCTCGCGGGCGAGGAGGTATTAGCGTTCCGATAGCTACGCGACGCCTTTACGAAAGCGCTACTACTTCGATATTTCGACCCCGAAACGCGTATAAGGATCGAAACCGACGCTTCCGGATACGCTATATCGGCGATCCTGTCGTAATTAAACGAGAAAGGCCTATATTATCTTATCGCGTTTTAATCGAAGAAGTTTAAAGGCGTAAAGCTTTAGTATAGTACTCTTAATTAAGAGCTAATAACTATCGTAAAATTATTTAAATACTAAAGGTATTACGTATAAAGGAATCGATATACCGTCGAAGTATTATCGGATTACTATAATCTTTAAACGTTTATAAAATAACCTAGGCTTAACGGAAGGTAGGTTAGGTAATATATATAATTAATATCCTACGATTTCGTAATATAATATCGTAACGGTAAGCGTAACCCCGCCGATACGTCGTCGAAGCGACCCGATTACTATAAAAAAAAGGAAGCCTAAACGGAACTACTACTATTACTAGAAGTAAAGCTAGCCGTAATTAAAGTATTTAATAAGGATAGGAAACCTTTTAAAAGAAAATACTTAAGGTATATTTTATAAACGATCCGTAAGCGAAGAGCTAGCGAGATAATAATTTAAGAAACGATATACGAAAACGTTACCGAAACTATAAGAGTATTGCTTTAACGTATTTAGAAAAGTAACCCTAAGTTTAAAAGGCAAAGAAAGGAACTAAAGGTAATAAGTAGCTTCGTTAGAGCCGATAGCTCCTTATAAGCGGTAAATAAAAATAAATTAATTAGGTATTAAAACCGAGTTTATATTCCTATGAAGCCGGGCGTTAAGGAAAAGCTTATAATGCGTTACTATAACGATCCCTTAGCGGGATATTTTAACGAAAAGAAGATTTATAAGCTCCTCTTACGTAAGTATTACTAAAGAAGCATAGGGCTAGATATAAAGGAGTAAGTTACGGGGTATTAGGTCTACTAAGGGATACGAGCGCCTCGGTATCGCCCTTATAGCGAACTATAGTCTCTACCCCTATTAACCGGCCCTTGGAAGGAGATCTCGATAGACTTTATAACGGAATTCCCGGAAGTCTAGTATCGAGGTTAGGAGGTAAACGCTATCCTCGTAATAATAAATCGCTATACGAAGATAACGAAATTCTTCCTTATTATTACTACCTTATTAACCGCCGAACTAATAGAATTACTATACTAAAAGATATATATAAGATACGGCTACTTAAACGGAATAATTACCGATAGGGGAAGCTTATTTACGAGCGACTTTTAGTTTAGCTTATATTATTATTCGAAGATAAAGAGAAAGCTCTCGATAGCGTATTACCCGTAGATAGACGGGCAGATAAAAAAGGTAAACTAAACATTAAAATACTACCTCCGATATTTCGTTAGCGATACGTAGGCGAATTAACCGAGTATATTAAACGAAATATAATTTACTTATAATAACGTAAGGAACGTAATAATAGGATTATTATTATTTATATCCTTAATAAGGTACTACTTAATAATAAACTTTAACGTTAGGAACGACGTTCCTAAAAGGGGGGTACCGGTAGCAAAAGAAAGAATAGAGATCCTAGAAAATATACGCGAAAAGGTACGACTATATTAATAAAAGGCTATCGAATCGTAAGCGAAGTATTATAATAAACGCTATAAATTCCTTAGGCTAAAGAAAGAAAGCTTAGTAAGGCTTTTTACGAAGAACTTAAAGCTTAAAGGCATAAGCCTAAAGTTAGTACCTAGATTTATCGGATCCTTCCGGATTTTCGATATTATCGGGTCGGCGGCGTACCGCTTAACCTTACCCGAAAAATATTAATCGCTATATAATGTCTTCCTTATTTCCCTATTAAAACCTTAGAAAATAAGGAAGCAAGAATAAAAGCCTTAGTTTTTAATTATACCGGAGCTAGAAGAAAACGACGACGAATAGGAGGTAGAAAAAGTCCGGGGAAAGCGATAAAAGGAAAAGGATACCTTTTACTTAATAAAATAAACGGATTAGCCGTTAAAATATAACTAGTAGGTTCGGAAGGAAGATATGGATAACGTAGCGATTAAAATTAAGTAATTCGAAGTAAAAGATTAGAAAAAGCGGAAAAGGAAGTCGTTTTAAAACTAAGAGTTTTAAAATTTCCTTAAAGGGGATACTTAAGAATTACTTTATAAAATACCCGAAGGTAGAAAAAAGGAACGGCGATAAAACGCCGGAGCCTTATTAAAGTATTACTAAAACGATACTAAAGCGTCGCCGTAGCGACGGGAAAATTAAAAAAAGAACCGCGTCTAGCTTTACGTTATTAACGCGTCGTTTAATCGTTAGCGGGAAGCTCGGGGAATTCGTCTTAGTCGCCGAAGTATTCTATATTAATTAAGTATTTCTTTATAATTTCGTTTAACTCGCGTATAAACGCGTCTTTCGCGTTAATCTAGGCGGAGAAGCCTACGTCGCTACTTATTAAACGGTAAGTAACCTAAAGTTATTACCGGGCGAGGACGACGTCGTCTTAGAAACGACGGTTAAACGACGCGATAAATACGAAACGGAGGTTACTTACGGTATCGGGACCTAGGTACGGGTAGTAAGTAGCGAAGAGGTTACGGCGGTTTATTACCTATAACTCGTATTCCTAGATCCTTTATATATAAGAATTAATACGCGCGATATATATAATAAACGCTAGCGCGTCGATAACGCGTCGCTATTATAAGGATAACGTATCGCGCGATTACGCTTAGTATTACTTTTATAAAAACTAACCCTATAATTCTTCTTTATTTATTCGAAAGCGTAAAGGAGGCGGTAAACGAAAACGGCGAAGGCGTTTCGTAAGTAAGAGGAATATACGAACTCGCCGGACTCGCTATCCTCGTCGGTTTTTACCGTATAATAGCGGTTAATAAAGTTAATTACGGTAAATAAGCCGCGCGTATCGCTAGTAATACCGTTAGTTAGCTATATCGATACGTTAACGAAACGCGTCCGGAACGCGCGCTATAATTATAACTTACCGGGATATATTCCTTACGGCGGTAGGTATAGAGGCCGTACTTCGAAGAAGCGGCGTTAAGGAATACGTATAAGAAGCGGAACGATATCTCGAAGTACTTCAAGCGATACCGGAAATAAATCATATACGGTAGGTCGGTATTTTCTACCGGCGTAACGTACTCGGTAGGCGGATTATAGGCTATATTAGCGACGATATTTCGATTATGTTACGCTAAGCTTAGCTTAAGAGGAAAAAGGGAGATTAAGGAACGGCGTATCGTAAGCGTATTAATAATAAAATAAAGAAACGGAGATAATAATATAAGGATACGTCGACGACTCTTATTTAGTTATTTAATTAAAAGAGGATAAGATAAGTAAACGTAGCGAGAAGGAGGAAAGCCGACGGGTAAAAGAAAGGGAAAAAGTTAAGAGAAGCGAGCGTAACGGTAGAAAAATTTTATATACGCTTAGGAAATAACGGTTAACGGTATTAATCGGTAGAATTAACCGGCTATATTAACAAAGCCCGATTTAATATTTAATACCTTAAGGTAATTAATAGAATTAATAATATAACGCAGGCGATATTATATCGATTCGTAATCGGAACGATTACTTAACTTAAGAAGGGAATAATTATAAGGAAGCGATAAGAAGATACGCGATAGGTATAAGGATATAAGGTACTATAATACCTATACCGGTACGAAGGTACCTCTTAGGCGGTAACCGTTTTAGCTTACCCCGTTTCTCGCTATATAGGCGACCGCCTATCGCTAGGTATTCGCCTTCTTATCCTTTCAGAAGGCAAGTGCTTATTTACGTTACTACGGGAAAATACTTATTACCTGGCTTAAGGATTCCATTATACTTTTCTCCTTTTCTCTTTTCGTTTAGCTTTAAATTATTAATATATAGCTTTTATCTAGTAAATAACTCTTAAAACCATAACATCTATATAATAATACTATTTTGTAAACTATTATATCAAAATTTAGAAATATACTTTTTAATATATTAATCATTTTTAAAAACTTATCAAGTTAATTAATTTTAATATTTAATAATTATATTCATTTTTAATTTATTTTTATCTCTTTATTAATTATATAATGATATTAAAATATTTATAAATCTATATAAGTTATAAATTTTAATTAACTTTGGTAATATGAATGTTCCTAGTGATTAACGTAACGGTTAAAAAGTTATGCTTAACTTAAGTAGTTTATGGAAAGGTGGTTTGTGGAAGGGTGGCCTAGTTTAACTTACTATCTACCTAGATAGATTATCGTCTATCTACACCCCCGCGGCCCACCGGAGGGATCTCTACTATCGGACTAATTACTGGCGGGTAGCTTGGGGCTGTTCTGATAGCTACGACTCTCGCTGCTGCCCGTACTCCTAGTAACATTGCGGGTATCGGTACGGTCAATGGTTATACAACCGTTAAGCAGGCTATTGATAAAACTGAGAAGACAACAGAGTGGTATGTGTATGGAAGAACGGCTAGACAAAAAGACGAATGCAGGAAGATGATAATGAAAGTACGCCCTCATAATGAGCCTTAGGCTCAATATCGAATCCGATTCTCAACGGAGCAAGAATACATATCCTCGTCAGTTACGATAGGTGCAAACACGGATCCATTGGAATAGCTTTGGGAAACAGGCGCACCATGGCCGGTAGCACCGCTTCTGGTATCCGTAAATTGGGTAGAGTTCATCACGACTCGAGAGTCGGTAGTACATCGTTTCTCAACCAACTTTGGCTCGAAGTTCATCATCACAATATCAACAGATCAGGAACCTGGTCGCTCGGCGCGCTCGAAGGCTCCGGGGACGGCTCCGCCTTAATAAGAGGTGGTAAGCTGTTGAGGAAGCGCCGGTTCTCATCCTCGCGCTTGGACGCTATATCGGTTAGAGGACCCAGCAACAGTTGGGCAATCTTCTCTTTTGTCGCTTTTTTTCCGAACACATTTTTCACGCGGCCGATGTCCCGAGGGAGCGACTTGGCCAGGACGCCTAAATCTGGATAGCCGTCGAAGAAATCCTTTCCTTCCGTGCTCTTTGTGATTATGTATCGGGGCTCGGGAAAGTTGTAGAGCTCGCAAAGTCGGGCGACCTTTTGTATATCCGATACCTCATCGTTGTCGAAGGCGGAGGCCATCCGTTTCAATTCCGAACGGGGTGACTTCCTCTGCCCCGGCGGCGAGGCCGGCGGTGTGGCCTGGGCCGGTGGCCGGGCCTGCACCTGCGGTTGAGGCGAAACGGACTGCACGCCGTTGGCGTTCGTCTGAGGTATATATCCCTTCTCCTTGAGCCATTCGACGGCACATTTCGCGGCGTATTGCTTGGCGTCTTTCTTGCGTGAGAAAGATGGCAGCGTGCCGTCCGGGAACAAGCCGCCGGAAGGGCCAGGAAAGGGCATGGCATGCTCCTCAAGCTTGACGTGACAATGCCACCTCAGCATCCCGCGCACGGCGGGAGCTTGGGACTCTACGAACTCGACGCCAGACGTGCTGTTGGGTATTCGCAGGCGGGGGACTCGGCTCTCTCGACGGGACATTAGCATGGGCTCCAAGCATGCTGCGTGGATTTTAAGTAAGTACCTAGAAGAACGCCGATCCAATTCGTATCGCCCACAACTGGGTCGGGTTGGGGAGCCATAGTGGGTGGCAGGGTGAGCTCTAGTTTCTCTAGCAGCTTCCGCTGCGCTTCTGTCAAAGGGGCGTTGTCTATGTGAGTGGCCTCGTAGGCCAGTTGCTGGTGGATCCAGCTTTGGATAGCCTCGTAGGTCTGTAATGTCACCATGATGGTGTCAACGCCCCTGGCTGTTGCGGTTTCTGCTGTTGGCGTTGCCGTGCTTCTCTCCTTTCATCTGGTTGCAAATAGGTATATGTGTCTGCCTATCCAGCTTTCAAATAGGCAAATGTGTAAGTCGGAGAGAAGGGAGAGAGGAGGGGAGGGGGGAATAAAGTAGGTATAGTCTAGAGGGGAGGAGTCATTAGGAGGGGTCAATACCACTGCACGCGCTCTGTCTCCGGTCCAGGGCTGTGTAGGAGCGAAGGTATTATCTTGTAGGCACGTATATATAGGTATACTTGCGTGTGTGGTATGTGCAGTGTGCGTGCGTTGCGTGGGTGCGGATTCGTGTGTAGGCGAGAGGGGAATGTGGGTGAGAGACCTGCCATTGGCGAGGGCCGTCAAGACAGGTCAGCAGTGCAGCAGGTGTACGTAGGTACCTACCGGACCTTGCTTAGTGCGAGGTGGGTTACGCTGGGCCCAACCTACCTCCTACCTAGACCTTGGGTACCTGTACTTCCTGCAAGACCCGTCTGCTCGTAGGTAATTCTTTCTTTTTCCTTGGCTTACGTGTATGTACTACTACTGCTACGTGTACAGCCAACACGCGAGGCTGAGTCTTCCCTCTCCCTTGAGTGTCTGCGTCCTCTCCTGTGGTCATTGATTTACTCGAGCATAGGTAGGTAAAGAGTTAATTGGAATAGCCACCAGGGGGCGAACTACTGTCTGGTCACTTCTTTAGGAACGGGCACGCCTTAGAGCTGCCAAACTTACAGACCCCTTTTCCACCGTCTACCGACCTCGGCAGAAGACTCTCATGCCCGGGGTCTAATTACCAGTGATATCGTGGCTTTCTATACTCTGGTTTCGTAACTGGGTATCGTATCGTGCAACTCTGCCTCTCGTAAAGCATCTCCTCACCCCTCGGCGAAGAATCCACCCTCGCTATCGCTGTCGTTGCTCAGATTCGAGGCTTCGTCACGCTTGGGCTTGCTTTTGCCCTCGCCCTTCCCTTGCTGGCTGCTTGCGACGTTGCCGTTTGCAGGTATATCACGCTTCGGGGCACCACCCTTGTTACGCTTGCTTATCGAGCCCCGATCCGACTTCCGATCCCGGATCCGAAGCAATGCAGGCGTGCCACTTTCTGACGCCTTTTCTATATCCCGCCACAATGGTGGTCTCTCCGTGTGCAGGGCCTGCGCCGCCGAACTTGCGTCTTCTGACTTCTCACCACCACGCGCTACGAGATCTGGCGACGCCACCGGGTATAGACTGATGTATCGCTCCATGTAAGGGAAGAACCTGGCATAGAGACTGTCTATTTTCGCCCGATGTAGATCCACCCCCAACTTTTCGCGTGTTCCCTCGTCCTCGGCAGCCTCAAGCTGGGACTGGATCTGTTTCGCGAGTCTATCCGCCTTCTTTCGTTCTGTTGCACGCCATCAGATTCGACCTACAAATTTGCATGGGACCGTATAGACGTACCAAAGAAGCGGACCATATGATACTTCTTGATCATATGCTTTTTCTTCTTTTCCATGGCGATCTCAGAGAGCTTCTGCTGGTGGTGGGCCAGCTCCCTCTCTAGGTCGTTCTGGATATTTGCAGGTAGAGTCTGGCCGGCCTTGAAGCGTCTCTCAATTGTGCGCGCCCTCTTCTTGATCCAGTTTACGCTTCCCGGTTTCGCTTTGCTTTTCTTCCCATTCCTTTGGGGGGTTTCGGGCGGAGAGTATTCTGGGATGGACCCGCGACTCTTTGGCTGCTCTTTCCTGGCGCCGTCGCCTTCGAATTCGGAGAATTTCCGTTTCGAACTCATTTTGGTGTGAGCGTGTCTATGTTTCGGCAAGAGGTAGGATCTAAGCCAGGGGCAAGTTCGTGTGTTGATGCGAAAGATGAAGGAAAATGATGGCTTTTTTCCTTCCCTAGATCTTTAGAGTTAGGTAGGTAGGTAGGTAATATTTCCTAGGATTAGCTATGTCGTGCCGCGTGGCCACAGCTGGCAGAAATTCGTCAAGGCACTGGGAGCGTTGCCGACCCCACGTTCTAAGGACAGGCATTAGTGCCTGGAAGCCCTGTCTTTCCTTTCTTGTCAGGTACCCCCGGGACCCGCTAATTACCTAGGCGCTATACATGGAGAATAGGATGGAGAGGCACATCTAGACACTTCTCGGAATTTGAAGCCATACATATTGAGCCTCTCGACGCTTCTGGTATTTATATCCTTCATTTTTATCAATGAGCGTAGCGGGCTGGGATTAAAGAAGGACCAGATATAGTACAGGTTCGCGTTATAGTTGCTACCCGTTAGTGGCGTCCTATAAATTACCTACCGAGGGTAGTATGAAATTACTAAAGGTCAATAAGGTACCTACAGATACTTAGAAATACCTAATCTCTAAGCTTCACTGTAGGCTTTAGTACGCCCTGCCAAAAGAAAGACCTTACCCCGAAGTGCTTCAGGTGATCTGAAGTTCCGTCAATGCAACTAGGCACAGGCGGATACAGGTGGGTACTTCTCAATGCAACATGTACTTATTGAATATTGCGGCTCTCACTTCTACTTTCACCTTCTCTACTGTCGGACCAGAGCTTCTTCCTTTGCGCCTACACAACCTCGTCTGCCCGTCTGCCCGTATCTACGGCGTAGAGCACTTGGAACTCGGCCCATCATTCGTCGTTCCTCTCTCTTCGCAATCAAATCAATAAGCCCAGCTCCATATGCTGCCAGTATTCTCCCATTTACCCGTCTACCACGCTTAACCGAGTTTGGGATATGCAGTATCAATTATAGGACGGTAACTTGATTTATGTCTGCCTTACTCACGCCTCGTAACGAAATCCCCGCTTCGGCCCGCCGTGATGAATGACACAATACATATCTTCCAACATGGATAGACCAGAGCCTGGCCTCATCAAATGGTCCTCAAATCCAGCCTACGACACCTTTCTCCATGTCAACTTGCAACACCGAGTAGTTCAACTCTACGAGCCGACCGGTCTTGCCCAGAACGGTAGCTTCGATTTTAAAAAATCATACAAGTACGATGAAATCCCTCCCATAACCACCTACGATTGGTCCCCCGCTCATCCTGGCCTCGTCGCCATCGGGACGGCGAGTGGTACCGTGGACCTCATAAATCTCTATGGCGATTCGACCTCTCATTTGGAACTCCCTATAAGGATAACCCGAACTTGCCAGGCGGCAGCCTTCAACACGGGCACGCTGCTGGCTGTCGGATTGGAGCGCGTGCGCAATGACCAGTGTCTCAAGATATTCGATGTGAGCCGCCTCGCCGCGCTCGAGCCTGGTGCTTCATGGTCTCCCCTCGAAGGTTCGATGAACCCCGTTATCGGTCTCGAAGCTAGTATTTCTATATCAAGCACCAAATTTTTCGAGGACAGCCCGCAGGTGTTAGTTGCTGGTATCAAGAACCAGGGCATCCGTATCTATGATCTTCGAGGTAGACAATATCCCCGGTAGCCGGCCTGCTTGTTTTAGACATCGCGACATTTGCTGACCGCCTCTAAAGACCCACATGGGGCAGTGGTGAACTACCAGACCAAGTGTAATAATAATCTGGCCATCGATTATGCAGACCAGAACTATTTCGCCTCGTCTTCGCTAGATAAGCCGGGCTTGGTGATTTGGGATCGGCGTGCGACCTCGCGACCATCCTCTTCTCGCTTCTATCTCGATGCCGTAGACACCGATGATTTGCCTTGGGGAGCAGCCCTTAACCTCGAAAGAGCCATCGACGTCAAGGACGCTAATTTCCAGGATAGAGGTTCCTTGGTCCGATCGCTACGGTTTTGTCGAGATCGTAGCGGCTTGCTAGCCGTACTCTCTAGAACTGGCCAGCTGAAAGTGCTGGATACGAGAAGAGAGTTCACACCCCCTGAGGTGCACCCCAAGGACAGTCCTGAGATCCTAGAGGTTAGGAAGTCGTACGAGCTAGACATAGCCTATACGAAAGATCGAAAGGATGATAGGATCGTCTCATTTGACTGGGTGAACCTCGACTCTCCTGCCTTGACACCACGGGTGGTAGTTCTCCGTGCTAATGGAACCTTCGACATACTTGAGAAGCCATCCTACACGTCAGAGCACCTTTTCAAGATGATACCTTGGCAGGCCCCCCATCGTGGTCTAGAAGGTAGGCCTAGTAATCCCGTGCGATAGATTGCTAATGCTAATCAATCCTAAGGGAGAGGCAAATACCATACTATTATGCAGTTTGAGGCGGGCCAATACTCGGAGATGATGGGGCCACTAAACATCGACATGGCGCTCAGGGGCGTACGCCTGTTTGGGGCCTGTAAGGAGTCAGTTAATGCCACGATCCAAGAAGCGTTAAGGTCGCCTCCGCCTGTGGTTGATCCGGTTTATGACTTTGAGGCAAGTAGCGAACAGGTGTCAGAGCTGTCAACCGACACTCCAAAAATAGCGGACAGGTTGAGAAGACTGAGGGAATACTCCCAGAAGATCATCAAAGCTTCGAAAAATATCGAGGACACGGGTCGGCAAAATTCCGCAGGGGAAGAATTGAGTCGACCATTCGCTGACCTGTCCACCAAAGGCAGTGGCCTACCATCGAATCGTGAGCTACACGAGAGGCTTCTCGCGTTAGCGCCAGGCACAAAGGGGTTTCCTAAAACGGCCCAGGTCATCGTAGACCATACAATGCTCCTTCGCTCGAAGGAAAAATACTTATTTAACTACCTCGCAAATAGGGATATAATAGCCGACGACCCTTGGTTGAGGGAAATGTGGGAGTGGATTGCCGGTACGTGCCATGATTACACTACTAATTTATTTGATCCGGTGACTAACGGTGTAATAGAAGCTGAAGTGGCTACCTCTGATGCCGGGATGATTGCTCATGGTATAGACCTGAGTTATGTTGGCGTTCGTAACATATGGACAGGCGATCTAGGTCTGTATACCGATGAACTCTCCGTGGGGATAGCGGCTGAGATATTCTATAGGGTATAGCAAGACAGCAAGGTTGGCAGATGGTGCGAAGCCTCCGGATGCTGCCACGTGGGAGCGCTGTCTTCAAGAGATAAACAAGAGATCTAGACAGCCGGCGTACGGCGGATTTGAGACACGAAAACAAACACACAGGCAAGCTGCCTTACGGGTTTGCGGTTGGGGCAGATCAGCCCAAGAGTACCCGAGCAACGATTCCAACGTACAACCTGCTCAGCGGAGCTCATCCTGGTATACTATGGTAACCGCGCGCGCTCTCTTCGGAGGTGACTTCGATAGGGCTGTACAGACCCTTAAAGATGCCAGTACTGAATATCCAGAACTTCTGTTCGTTTCGTTGGCATTGCAATTGAAGAGTTCTGGAAGTAAGAGCAGAGGACACGAACAGCTAGATTTTGACGATGCGATGGCTTCTAGGACAGATCCGTATCTCCGGGCTATATCGTCCCTCATTGCAACTAATAACTGGGAGAACATCGCGAACCAAGAGTCGCTGCCACTCCGCGAGCGCACCTTCGTAGCGCTCCAATACTTCGACGACGCTAAGCTGACTCGGTGGCTCGACAAAGAACAAGAGAAGGCTATCGAGACGGGCGATATCGAGGGCATAGTACTAACAGGAATCACGGACAATCTTGTCGACATATTCGCCAAGTACATTGAGAAGTTCAACGACGTCCAGACCGCCACCCTCGTGCTATCTATTTGCTCTCCACGGTTTATTAACGACTACCGCTGCAGCGCCTGGCGTAACGCGTATCGGGCCTACCTTCAGCGTCACCGGGCTTTCCTACAGCGCACCAAATTCGAAGTCGAGAGCACCAAAAAGAGTAAGCGTGCCGGTATCCCCACCATCACTCCACCATCGCGCCAGATCGCCCTCCGCTGCGTATACTGCGACGCCGAGTACGAACTCTCCAAGACGGGCACCAGAGCAGGTGGTCCCTCATCCTCGCTAGCGGGAGCGGTAGGTGTAGGTGGCCAAGGAGGTCAAGGGCCAACGGCGACGGCCTCGAATCCGCTCACGGCGACTAACATCAGCGCGGGCATCAGCTGCCCAAACTGCGGGAGGCACCTACCGCGCTGCGTTGTGTGCCTCGAGGTGGTGGGGGTGCCGCGTTCGGACCGGCCCGAGGCGTCACCCGATCTACAAGTCCGACTCGCCGCGCGGTTCCCGACCTTCTGCCTCCGCTGCGAGCACGTTCTGCACCTCGACCACGCACGCCAGTGGTTCAGCCGCCACGTCGAGTGCCCCGTCCCTGAGTGCCGTTGCCGCTGCAACTTTAAGGCGAACCCCGAGCTCAGCTATCATTGATATTGATTTGTTACGGAGTGTGGAGGCAGGCATGTGTGTTGGTTGGGTGGGTAGATGTTCGTTGGCGATGATTATTGGCGATAGCGGCGGATGTTGCATGATTAGGTCTGCATAACGTCTACTGAATGGCACGAGAGATGGGGGGGGGGGTTCCGTACTTCGGGGTTTTCGGTGCTAAAATCGACCATGGACTTGGTTGGTTATCGGTAAAGTAGCATCATGGAGGTGTAGGTCGATGATCTCTGACGAATAAGCTCAAAGCCTGTCTCCCTAGGTAGCTAGCTAAATAGGTGTACTCATTTCCGTAGCTTGCCGTGAAGCGCGGGATCATCTATCCGTCCACCCATACGCACGCTGACGTGTATCCGTCCTGGCAAGCACTACAGAATACGGATCGTGGCGGGATCCACTGTCTGAATCCAGCCCAGAGTCTCCTTGGGGTCTTCTCACACCCGAGTCACAACTCCCGCGCCGTGGCATCGTAAGTATATTCCTCCACAAGCAACCTCCCCGGTAATAGTTGAGCGGTACATTATACCGCCAGCTTCCACAGCGGCACGTACGTCGACTCCGCCGCGGCCCCAGCGGCGCCGTCGCCGTAGTCCTCGGCCGCGATCGCCCGGTCCATGCTCTCGATCCAAGCGTCCTCGGCCCGCGCCGCCTCGCGCTGGATCTCCTCCATGACGGCGAGCTCGGCGAGCATGTCGCCCACGAGGGCGGTCGCGCCGCGCAGCGCGCGCGCGAGGCCCGTGTCTGCGCCGTCGCTCTCCGGCGTTTTGTCTCCTGCTCCTCCCGCTCCCCCCTTCCCTACTTCTCTTTTCGCCGTTTTGCGTTTACCGGGTACCACCACCACTCCGTCGTTACCGTCATCGACAGTAGAGAGATCGGCGGGCGGCCCCAGCTCGCGCAGCGACGCGCGCCAGCCATCGAGCCGGCGGACGAGCCCGGCGCGATCCTGCTTCCACGCGGCGTCGAGCCCGCCGAGGAACCGTACCTCGTCGCCGTCGTCGACGAGGGCCGCGATGTCGCCGGCGCGCCGCGCCGCGGCGATGTCTGCCGCGCGGTCGGCCCAGGCCTCGAACCGGCGCGCCACGCGCTGGTACCTGCTGCCGGGCTCGCCGAGCTGCCACACGCCGTCGAGAACCTCGTCGAGGATCTGCAGCTTGGCCTCGAGCCCGAGCCCGAGCCCGAGCCCCCCGCTGGCGGCGGCGTCGGGGGTGGTAGCGTTCCCCCAGCGCGCAAGCGCGGCCGCGTTACTCGTCTCGACGCCGTCCCGCTCTCGGCGCACCAGGGCGTCGTGGTCGGCGGCGAGGCGGGCGAAGCGGGCGCCGAGGGTGGCGCGGGCGCTCGCGTGCCACTCGGCATCGACCGCGGGGGCATCGCGCCGTAAGAGCGAGAGCTGCAAGAGCTCCGTCTGCAACCGGCTCGTCTCGGCAGAGAGGGCGACATTGGCAGGTAACTTCGAGGGCGAGGGCGGCGCGAGGAAGGTCGAGGTTAGCGGCTTCGGCCGGAGCGATTTGGCAGGGCTGTAGTGCTGCTGATGGGTGTTGAAGGCGGGCCGGTTAGCGAGGGCGGCGGTCGCCACCGCTGCTGCCGGGGGGTGGTACAGTGGGCGTTGGGGTTGGTGTTGGGTGGTGGCCTGTGTGGTGACGGATTGAGATCTCGCGCGCGCGTGGGTCTGAGAGCGCGTTCGCGGGCCCGAGCTCGTAGTGGCAGCAGCGGTAGCGGCACCGGAGCTCGAGGGGTCCGATGAGGCAGCGGAGGGGGGCGGTTGCTGCGGCGCCGGGTGGAGGGTCGTGGCGGCGGTTAGGCTCGTTATGGTAGATTTAGAACGTGAGTGAACGGTCTGGCGATCTCGATTAGCCGCCGTCGGAGGCGGGCCGCCGGACGACCTCGGCCGACCCGTGCTGCTATTCGAGGCCGTGCTAGACGTGGAGCGGCTCGCCGCGGCGAACGAGGCGGCTGGCGGCGGCGCGGCTGCAGAGGACGAGACCTGCCGTGCGGAGGGCGCCCGGCCCAGAGGTTTCGCGGGCGCAGTCCCGGCGTGGTCTTGACGTGCCGACGGAGGCTTGCTGAGAATGCCCGAGGGCGGCCGACCCGTGACGGAGCTGGTCGTTCTCGTGCGTGACGGGGCGGCTGAAGAGGAAGAGATGGTGGTGGTGCCTGCTGCGGTCGACCGCGTTGTCATGGCGGGTTTCGTGGGGAGTCGGCTCGGCGAGACGTTCCTAGCCTCGCCACGCGTCGTCGCGGGCCCGTCTCTCTGGCCAGATGCGTTGCTCCCGGCAGCGGGCTTTCGCATGGAGCGCGTCCGGCCGAGGCCGCTTGATGATGACATGATGTCGGGTGCCGATGTATCGGGTGGCCAATCTCGGACGGTGCCTAGGTTAATGTCTATCGGTTCCGTTTCTCCTTTTTATCCTCCTTCCCTCCTTGCTCCCTGCTAGAAAGGGGGATAAGGAACCTCGCGCGGGCGGATTTGTGAATTCGGGTATGTATGAGGTGTGTAGGCATAACCTTGGGAAGATGGCACATCGATTACAGTATCTTCAATTTGCCTTACCTAGGCAGGTACCTATTGCCCGCAGTAGGGCTAGTGCAGTGGGGTAACAATCGGGAGAAACTGGCAGGCAGGCCTAATCAGCTCTTGCCAGCCGGCAGTGCTATCCCGGCTCCGGGCCTATGCAGAGGTACGTACATAGCTACCTACAGGTACGTGCCTAACGTAACCTCAGGGTACCTCAGGTACGATCGAAGACGAACAAGGTACCTACCGAACGAGATGAACTACGAGTAGACGAGAAGGCGCGGCGCGGGTCATGCAAAAACACTTCTCGCGACTAATGAAGTAGGCACATCTCGCGTCCTCTAGACAAGCCATCGCCGATACTGTAGAGATAGAAGGTACGTGCCGCAGTAGATTGGTTTTGTGTCAAGCTCGGGCATCGTCTATGCAATGGAAGGAATTGCCTGGGTATGACTTCCCGTTCCCTTTCCCTTCCCTGGGCCGCGTCCATGCTCGTGTCCCATTCATTTCCCTTAACCTTCCAACCTCCCCTTTTCTGTCTCTTCCTCTCTGGCTAGATATATGTACATCACACACGTTCAAGTTCGCCGCGACATCAAATGGCATCAATGATAACGCCTCCCTCCCTACGTTGCAAGTCCCAGTTCTCCGCCTATTTGGGGAATTGGGATGTGAATGAATAATCCGGCTGCTAGCCGTCGGTCGAGGACCCTTTCATTCAAGGGTTTCCTCTGTCAAAATAACTCGGGTAATAATCACACGGGAATCAATAAAGGGGAAAAAAAAAAGGCCAGGGTTCTCGCCTCCTGGGAGAAGCTAACCAGAAGTACAACACATAGGGACTCCCTGGGCGTACGATGGGGGGAAGAATGGATCGCTTATTCGGCTTTCTTCTCCTGCCAACGGCGCTCGTTCTCGCGTAGATCGGTCTGCATGTTGCCCATTAACGCCTTGAGATCGGAGTTGTGGGTTAACATCAGCTGCTCGTGGCACTTGATGCAGATGCGTAGACTGCAAAACGCGCACGTCCGACGCCAACTTTTATCCTCCGCACCGCACGTCTGGCACGACAGTGTATAGTTGGTGTTCTTCACGGGGAGCCAGGTGGTATGACGTGCAAAGCATTCGTAATGTTGAATGGTCAGAGGTTTGGCCTGCCAGACGACGTCGGTTACTGGCGCAGTCCGGTTAATATTTCGGTGGAAACGGGCCACGGCCTCATTGAGTTTCTCCGTCTGCTCGTCGATTACCATTTCGGTGAATTCGTTAATATCGCTGAGTGGTTCGGTCAACCTCGAGACCATCCTGTACAGCTCGGGCATCTGAGGCGGCTCATTCGAACCTGGTGGTGATGAAACCGACATCACGGGGGGTGGGTTCACTTGTGGTATCGTCTTGGTTCTCGCGGACTCTTGTGCTTGCGAGGGGGTCATGACAGAGCGCAATGAAGAACTGCTGCGCGATGGTCGTGGGTGACTCGGGATTCCGCGGCCGTGCATTCTTAGATCGGGCGAGCTTCCCTTCCTACCCAAATCGACTTGGCTGCGTAGGGGGCCTCCAATGGCCCGGAGCACGACCGGGTTCCCTTCGGACGACGACGACGATACAACCGAGCTAGGCGACAATACCGTATCGAGGGCATTCTTCGGTGCTTCCCTAGAATTTCTCCCCGAAACAGGTTGACCGTTCGCGGGTGACGTAACGTTCATCTTGGCGTCGGTTTGCAGGCTTGATTCCGAGTACTCATCCATCACTGCTGGGATTTCGCCGGGAATCCCGGCTCCCTTGCGTGTCTCGCCTGGCTGGGTGAGCTCTTCAGGGACGGGATTGAATTTGCGCGTCTCATGTTGGCCTTGCGATTCCGCTTGCCGGGTTGGTCGGATATTTCTTCCCGGAAGCGAACCGCTTCTTGGAAGTAAAATTGCCGGACTGTCGTTGCTTCGCTTCGGTGCTGGAGGGGGGATGAGGTCCGTGTTGACGGATTGTGAAGGGGTCGGGTCTTTGTTGATGGGCTGTGAAGGAGTTGAGGTCAGGTTAGAGGTGTGGGGAGTCTCTAGAACGAGTCCTGGGATGAGGATGCTGCCGTCTGTTTTGGATGACGCACGTCGACGCCAGATTTCCTGTCGCTGAGGTGTATCGTCTAAGGTTGTTGGGGTAGGTGCCGGAGGATCTCTGTTGAGAGCGAGAGCGCCATCCCCCTGTCCCGAGGACGCACCTTGTTGTCGGTCACCCGACGATGTGCTCGAGCGAGTCACATCCTTGATCGAAATCGGTGGCTGAAGGTCGATCGCCCCTACCTCAAATGAGATTTCAAGTTTCTCATATCCGCCAGGGTTATTCGGAAGCGATGGAGCAGACTTGGATATGGACTGTTGGACGTCGTCGACTCCCGGCCGATCAGGTGAATTTGCGGGTTCACTGTCCTTCGTGAAGATACTGTCTTGTGACGACCTTTGAACGGAGCCCGACGAGGTGTGGGAATATGCTGACAATATGCTAGATATCGAAGACACCCGCTTTAGGTGCTTGGGCTTAGGCGCGGTCGTGGGGGTAGGTGTTGTTGGAAGCCCTACCGGCTTCCTCGGGATCAACTTCGGTTGCATTTGTGGGCGAGGGGTCTCCACGATACTTTTTGGAGGCGGCGCCGGTAGAGTTGATTCGGTCAAATTTGGCTTGACACTCGCGCTTATACTATTGTTGCTAGTCCTAACAGTGACGCTATCCTTCCTAGGCGGGAAGGGAGAGCGAGGTAGAGATGAGAGATCTCGAGACGCTGGCGGTGGTCTATCATCTTCCAACCCGGGTGGAGGGGCAGGTAGCGCTTTCGAGAAGCGCGAGCGACCCGGCTTAGGGGCCTGAAGCGTGGAGCGGTCCATCACAATACCACGTTATCGGACGCGTTTGGAGAGGTGTGGTTTCACGAGAGGAAGAGGGCGAGGAAGACGAAACGACAAATGCTGTCATACCAGAAGGGCGAGGGTGAGGTTGTTCATGGTGTCTGTTAGATTTCGTCCGATGAGATCGAAGAAGAAGAGACTGGGGAAGGCAACCCAGGGTGCAGATGTAATAAGTGATATCCCGTCGCATGGGGGTGGGTTCACCAAGCTTTGCTTCCTATATAAGCGCAGTATCCTTGCCCTGATCCTACGCGACAGTTTCGCCTAACCTAGGAATGACAACATGCCTGATGCAGGTACCATATGCGAAGGATCCATACGAGATTTTCGTCGGCGAGTAAGAAGGGAACGGCTCGATGGCATGCATGGGGGTTCCTCTCTCTCTCTCTCTCTCTTTTTCCAGGTCTTCTCGGCAAAACAAGAAGCACTGTCGAGGAAGGGGACTTGGGTCGGGAACAGCCAGCTTAGGGATCTGGGGACTTGTTCCTGGTGGGAGGCCTGGCGAGGGCCGGGTACGTATTTCTGGCCATGGAACGCGGCGATCCCTCTCGCATCTCTATAGGAACAAGGGTGGAACCAGCAAGCCTCCAGGTCTCTCTGCCGCTCCTCGTGGAAATTGAACCCCTGGACGGGTGTTTCAGCCACGGAATCTTCCCCAAAGAGGAGAAGTGGTTGGCTCTAAAATTGATAGGGCCAGATGGATGTATCCACCTGCCAATCGCCCGTCTTTTTCTCTCTCGCCTGCTCTCTCGCCTTCGCCTTCCCGCCTGGGGATGTATAGGTACCCAGGTATATATAGATAGGACGAATACGACAGGTCCCGACATCGAGTCACGATCACACCCCACAAAAAGGAGGTCGATAGGTATGGTATTATGAGTTTGCGCAAGGTACGACGGCGATTCGAACAAGCATACCGACGAGCATGCATGCTTGCTTGTTTTGTTTGTATAAGGATGTACGCACAGTATCTATATGCCTACCTATGAGAGAATAATGATATGATTGCAACAGAGAGAGAAGAGAGAGAAGAGAGAGAAGAAACGGGACCGGTAGGTTAGGCGGAGTTGCGCACACGGGTGCTTGCATCTATATGCCGAGACCTCGAGACTAAGGCGCGACGTTGTTCTTGCGGTTTCGCCCTTGGTTCCTCTGGTATGTTGGGACGACACGAACGACGCCCTGCATACATGCGCTCGGAGGGTTTTTAAGCGCGGTGGTCACTAGCACGACGGGCACCATCGATGCATGGGGAGGTAGCCAGAAGAAGAAGAAGGAAAAACAAGAAAAATGCGAAAGGGAAATACCGAAGGCGAGGACTCGATTGGGGCGGTGCTGGGTACATTAAAAGGGACGGCCGGGAGGAAAATTACCAACTAGTATATGAGTAACGATAATGCGACATGTCGGCCAAGCTACAAATTCCCGCCAACGGCTAGGAAAGATGCTAAGGGAGAGGGCTGTGGGCGAGGAGCAACCTAACGTAGTGCGGACGCAGATCATCTAGCCCCGAAAGAGAGCCAGGCTCGTAAGATGGCGGGACTAGATTCACAGCGCGTCGAAGCTGAGAGCCAGGGTTGTCGAGTGTCAGGGAGACGGAGGAGGGGGATAGAGGGTATGCAGAGGCGATCGTAGGTAAGGCAGGTCGGCAGGCAGGCAGATAGTGAGATCACCTGGAGGTACCTCTTGACCTACCTACATACAGACGGACCTACCCTCCTGCCCCCTCAGGTGTTGAGGGTTGCTGGTTAATAAATGCAGGGTTACGGGGTTCAATTCCCCGACTTACATTTGGACAGGTGGCGACCTATAAGGTACCTGCGCAAAGCAGGCGTGTCTGTAGATATATATCATCAAACCCTCTCGCAATGGGTAACGAATGCCTATGCGGGGGTACATGATGCCAAGAGAACAAATATCGGAAGAACCGGATCGCGCAACGCGCGATCAGTCGTAGTTTAAGCAAGCGTATTATGCATCCATTTCCTTTTTCTTCTTCTTTTTTTGTAGGTAGGTTTTTTATTTTTTTTTTATTTCTTTTCCCCTCACTTCCTTTTCACGCGGCAGAGCTGACGACGACGGGCTCTCCTCAACGTCCTTTCCGAGCTGGCCGCCCCCTCGGACCTCAGCCCCCTTCATCATCTACACCATCTACAGAACACGCCTTCGGGATCTCGCACCCTCGCCCTGCCGGACTCACTCTGCTGCGTGCCGAACTCCCGGCGCCGCGAAAGCACGAACTGGGGGGTGATGGTGTTACCCTACCCACATTACGTCGATAGTCGTAGGCCTCTATTATCTTAGGCGGTGCAATTCTTTAAAGCATCGAATTGCCTACCTCAGGTACCTACATGTACACGTACCTGCCTCATTAGAGTACCCACCTAATTCGGGCGGGTTAGCTTGTTCAACGTGTGGCACCAGAACTAGAACCCGAGAATCCGGGGCGGCCACCTTGCCCTCCCTCCTCCTCGACCTCAACGCGCGTTACCTGAGAAAAAGAAAAAGTAAAGTAATGAAAAAACCCCGTGCGACGGCGATGATGATGATGCAGGAGGGGCGAGAGAGTGGGGGAATCACGTCGCCATTGCGTAACGGGCCCGCGACGATGTGACGGTCGATCCGCGCAAATTCAGTCTGCGTGATCCGGGGAGGGGGTTCTCTCTCTTACACGGACATAGTGGTGATGCGCGTGTGACGGAGAGCTGGCACGAAAGACGTGTACGAGAAGGTGTCTCGTAGAGTCGTAGGTATCAGAAGCGTGTGGCTGCATTAGGTACGTGCGCATGTACTGCACGTATTACACATGTACACACATAGGTAGAATATCCAGATACACACGCTCGACGGTGTGCCCACATACGTCGGTAGGTAATATACGTGCACACAGAACAAATGCGCCTGATCAATAACAACCAGTTCCCCGGAAGTTTGAGCTCTGCCACGCATGTGTGCTGCTACCTTGCATAGCAGGTAGATCCGTCGGGAACGAAGCTATGCACGTAGTCGACTGCGACCCTACGGCATGTCCTGTTGCGCGGAGTGGCGAGCCGAGGAAACGATCGGACGGGAGAAGCTATTTTGGGGGGGGGGGGGGGGGGGGAGGGTTGGATCAAGCTTCTATGTCGTTCCAACGCATCCGCTATGTACTATACACACAAGTTGTGTATGTTCGTAGCCAGTTTACCTCGGTAGGTATCTACCTGTTTACCTGTTTGATGTGGGCATGTATAAGAATAGACGCGGGAATAGTTGTGGGATAACTTGGCTACAAACAACGAAGGATCCTAGGGGGAGAGAGGGGAGATCGAGGATGGGGATTGAATCGTACGACTAGGTTCAGGTAGGGATTAGGGTTATTTGATTAATATTGTAATTCACACCACACACACACAGCTGTATAAGGTTTTATCTCTGTGGCGTGTTTTTGGCCTCTCTTCCCACGCACGCGAGGTATGAATACCTACCTGAGTAAGGTGAGAGATCGTGTCATGTATCATGGAAGTACATGATGTAGGCAGGTACCTAATTTACCAACACCTTGAGCACCTATCCTCGGACATGGTAAAATGATGCACAGCATACACCTGTCTACAGGAGATATCTATTCTCTTCCTCTGTATGTCGTTGGTATCGTCGGCGCGTAGAGTGACAAGAAATAAGACCAGAAGGAAACCAGCACGCGTTTCCCCCTCCTCCCCCACCCCAAGCTTCCCGCGTTTCCAACCCCCTCTCTAACAAGAAACAGATCCCTAGGATTCGCTGCCAACAAGACTACTACGTCGCCTAATTATAGGCATACTTTACATGGACATAGCAACACATACAGGCGATGCAACATGAATTCCATCCCCCTGGGTTCGTCCCGCCCCGCGAAGGAACATGCCAAAAAAAAACCCCCCAGACCTCTCTCTTTCTCTCTCTCGACTTACACCTAACCCGACCAACCTGCACGCAACTTTCACCGCTGGCATTCCAACATGCCTGCGCCACGGCTACTACCCACCTCGGAGTGCCGTCGGCCGGGCCGCTTGCGCGCGGCTATTCTATACCCAGGCGTATTTACGCGAATGCAAGATGTGCTAATCTGCGTTATTGTGCCGAATACCAGAAGTGGTTGTCGTTATTATCAAGAATGCCGTCCACGAGACACAAGAGTGTCTATGTACCAGCATCCTCTCTCGGCTTGCCGTGCACACTACCTACCTTAGGTATCTACCTAACATAGTGCCACCGCGCCCCGTACTTAGGAGCAGGAGCAGGAGAGGCACGACGACACCCCTCCAGCCTATCGTTATTCGCAGCTATGTAGCATTGCGCATCTTCGAAATATCAATACCTCTAAGGCACATAGGTATGCTTTATAGGTACCTACAACTGCAACGCTAGCACACATACATACATACATACATACATACATACATACATATGTTTATATATACGTTTATATAGGTATACGCATTCTGGCCTCCTCTTTCTACTGTTTTCCCCTTCGATGATTCACACCCTCGTCGACAGGCATAGAATCTGATGGCTTTCGTCTTGGCTCCATCTATCGATTTACTCTTGTTGGTTTCGTTGCTACCTTGACGTACCTAGCATACGTGTGTTATACATACCTACCTACACACATAGACGTGCGCGCCCTGTCGCAGGACCCCCTCAAGCGGTGCGTAAGCAAGCAGGGCAGGGACCCCATGTATGTAAGGGAGGGGAGAAGTGCGCGATGGAGAAGAAGGGCGCGGACCGCTTCTTCGCTCTCTCACTTATGTATGCTCCACTAGCTTGCTGTCAGTTCGCTCAATCGACGGGGACGATAACCGAATCCGTGGCGCTGATTGTGTGATCATGTAGGTAGGTGGCGGCATGGGGAGGAGGGAGAAGGGGTCTAGAACGAGAGAAGGGACCACTCAGAGCAGATATCGTAGGCTTACCTAGAGGATTAACGACATGGGCGTAGATTACCCACAGAGAGAAATAGGGAGATAAGAAAGGCATGCCACCATATCATATACCAGGAGGCATGTAGGCGTATCATTCCTCTTCCCCAGTCGTTTGCAGCGAATGCAATCAGAGTGTACCGACCGTCTCTCTCACACGCATACATATCCGTTGCAGCGGTGCCTCCTCCTAGCCAACTGCGGAGAAGAGTCGGGTGAATCTGACAGCGTTCAGGGGGAGTGAATATTCACTGGTTTGTCATTGCATCGAATCCGCCCGATTCTCGGGGAGAGTTCCTCTTAAATTTTTTTTTTTTTAGTGTATATATCCTTACGATTCGTACAACTTAGATCGACTCCTGAGCTTGGGGTCCGATTTTTAGCCACAAATCTGTGCTTCCTATCTATTCCTCCTCGTCCGTCCCTTCTCTCCATCGTGACCAGGGGTAGAGACGAGAAGCCCATTTCCTACCCACTAACCTGCTCCTCTTTCGAGTGCGCACGCAGTGCTCTCAGACCCCACACCCCCCTTCTCCTCTCCTGATGCCGGCCTCTTCTCCGCCCTCTTCCTCGGGGAAGATCGACGAGGGGCCACCGCCATCCACGGAGACAACGCCCCTGCTCGGACCGGGGGCGTCTGTAGGCAGTGACTCGCTGGATAAGAGCTTACCGCCATCCAATGGCACGTTTAACGCCCCGGTGAAGGACGGTGCGGGCCGCGGCCGCGGCCTGGCGGTTCCCGACGACGGTGAGGTAGATGTGGAAGCTGGCTCGGTCGACGACATCGATGCTGCGGCTGCTATGGCTGGAGACGGCGACAACGGCAAGCCTCCGCTGCTCAAGGTCAACCTAGCCGCCCTGCTACCTGCCCTGGCCATTGGCGTAAGTCGCGGCGCCGCCACTCTACAACCCCCCCCCCTTCCTCACCTCCCCCACGTTAACCACAGAACCCGGGCGGTAGATCTTTCTCGTGGCCATGGACCAGACGCTCACGATCGCGACGTACGGTAAGATCGGCAGCGACCTCGCGGCGCTCAACAGCACGGGGTGGATCTCAACCTCGTACTTCCTAACGCTAACGGCGCTACAACCGCTGTACGGCCGGCTCAGCGACACCTTTGGCCGGCGCGCCTCCCTGATGTTCGCGTACGCCGTCTTCGGCATCGGATGCCTCGGTTGCGGCCTCGCACGGGACATTGCCCAGTTGTGCACCGCCCGGGCTGTCGCCGGCGCCGGCGGTGGTGGCATGAACGCCGTCGTCTCCATTCTCGTCACCGACCTCGTCCCCCTCCGCGACCGCGCCCTTTGGCAGGGCTACATCAACGTCATCTTCGCCGCCGGCGTCGCCGTTGGTGCTCCGCTTGGCGGGGTCCTCGCTGACGGCCCCGGCTGGCGCTGGGCCTTCCTCGCCCAGTGCCCCTTGGCCGCCGCTGCCTGGGTCGCCGTCTATCTAACACTGAGCCCGCCGGCCCCGTCTTCTACTGATGGTGACGACGGCGACATTGCCTGGTTGACGAAGCTATGCCAAGTCGACTTCCTCGGCGCCGCAATCCTCGTGGCAGCCGTGGCGGCGCTGCTCGTCGGGCTCGACGGCGGGAGCAACTTGGGGTGGTCGCGGTGGGCGACGGTGGGCCCGCTGGCAGCGTCTCCAGCGCTGTTCGCAGCGTTTGCGCTGGTGGAGGCGCGGTGGGCATGGGCGCCCTTCGCACCAGCGCGCATCGTGCTTGACGGCCCGCTATTCGCCGCGTACGCGGCGAACCTGCTAGGTGTTGCCGCGCAGATGGGCGTGCTGTTTTTCATCGCGCTCTACTTCCAGGCTGCTGCCGGCCTTTCCGCCGCCCGTGCTGGCCTCGTGTTCATCCCAAGCACCGCCGCCGGCCTCACCGGCTCCCTCGGCGCCGGCTTCGTCATCCGCCGCACCGGCAAGTACTACGCCCTCACTCTCTTCAGCTACGCCCTCCTCGTCCTCAGCGTCCCGGTGCTCCTCGCCTTCACCGGCGCCGTCGCGGATTCCACCGCCGGAGTCGTCGTTGGGATTTCCATCCTGTCGCTCGGTTCGGGCATATGTACGTTCTCCCCTCCATCATCACCCTCATGAACAAGTACCCAAGGGCAACCTCGCTAACGCGCGCCTTTCCCCCCGACCCCCGCAGTCATAACTAGTACCCTGATCGCCATCATCGCCAACGCGGCCGAAGATGACAAGGCGATCGCGATCGCGTGCTCGTACCTGTTCCGGTCGCTCGGGACGTCGCTAGGCATCAGCACGTCGACAGCGGTGCTGCAGCAGGCGCTGCGCGCGGGGCTGGAGGCGGCTGCGCCGGCGCTCGGCGGCGGCGACCGCGCCCGCGAGATCGAGCGCCGCGTCCGCCGCAGCCTCGATGCGATCCGAGAGCTCGACCCTCCCGTCGCTGCCGTAGTCCGCGCTTGCTACAGCCGCGCCGTGCGCTGCGCGTTCGTCCCCGTCGCAATCCTAGCTGCCGCCGCACTAGTCGCCGCCCTGTTCATCCGCGAGAAGAGGCTCGAAGACGGGCGAAGAGAAGAGGAGGAAGGCTAGTGGGGGGGGGGGGGGGGGGTTGACTCACCGCGCCGGGTCGGATATACCTACCTAAACAGATGCCTGCCTTCGTAAGTAAGGCCGTAAAGGGCAGAAACACCAACGCTACGGCCGACGCGACAACACCCAACTTATTTGCGCGCCTCTCACGCGTACGTGAGATGCGCTCTCCATCAGAGCTACCTCGTACGTGAAGCAACCACGCTACATGTTCTGACAAAGGCGAGCGCAGCTACTGCGGCACCACGAGGGCAAGATAGGAGCGCGTTGGGGAATGACACGACATTTGGTTGATAACTAGGTGCCTACCTACCTACTAATTTTTCGTATACCTACCTATACCTAAATATACCACGCGCGAGATTGCATGCTACATGGTCGAAGAGAGATTGTCAATACGCATAGTCGCTATATACCCAATCCATACTTCTTATACAAGGCAACCCGATAGATTGCGCAATACAATATGCCACTTGTAGAAAGAAAAGGGGAGCTAGAGGCGGATGTTGGCGGCATTAGCCGCCCTGATTCCGTCATATCGGCACCGCTTTTCAGGATGTAGGTACCTACATAGATAGGGGGTGTGTTGGCTCGGAGCAAAATTCCCTTGGGCTAGGCAGGGCATCAATACGTGTCTTCTTGCATATGTGTCTACCCGTAGTCGTCTTAATCTCAAGGACCAAAGGGGCTGGGCACATTTATATCGTGAGAAGACGGGACCCTGTCCGTCTACTAACTACATTGGTCTCAATCGGGGATTGAAATAGGGCCCAAAAGGACCGACATCACACGAGGAAATTTCATAGATACCTAGGTATGGATTTCGAAGCTCGCTTCACAACATCACTCTATGTCTGGTTAGGTTATTATTGCACCTTTTTTTTTATTCTTGCACTTGTAAAATACCGTACCTGAAGCCTGCGTAACTACCTAGATAGCTAGGAAATGCTAGACCTAACAGGATAGAAGCTAGGAGAAAGGCCCGAGAATAGTACCTGTACACGCCAAACTTGGGTCAAGCCCGGTATTGAGGAAGAACTCATATGAATGAAGGTGATTTGGGAAAGAGATATGAGCCTGTCTAAAGCGTGGATTAGTTCCACATTCTTGTTCCAGAAGACCAGCTTTTTGTGAATGGGTCCGGGGAAGGGGGTATGTTAGGTATTTGTCTAAAAAGGAGAATTCGTATCCGATATCCGATTCCTACTTCAGAGGCCACAGCACACCGTATGCACACATATGCGCGCGTGCGCGTGTGTACGGTGATGCATTAGCCACGCGCGCCCTACGCGCATTGATGCGATTTTATCGACCTCCTCTGGGTTGAATGACATGCCATCAGAATTTGTTGTGCGAGATCCACTCAGTAATTAGCTTGTGGATCTTCTCTCGTTTTCTCTATCCTTCTTTCCCCACACCGAAGAGTCTAGCCGCATCACCGGGACGCTGTTCGACCTCTATGCGACCACGACTCGCCCTTACAGGAATCCTCGCCGAGGGAAACTGATGCCTTCGACAGCGGCAGCACTAGTGAACCAACTGCATCTCTCGCCCGTCGCTTCGTTGACGAGCGCGCACGGTAGGCCGTTGCCTCTCTCGAAGATCTCCTTCAAAATCTCCCGCTTTGCGCCGTCCGTGGCGACGAACGCGACCCTGACCGAATGTGTGATGACGGGGAGGGTCAGCGTGATGCGCCGGGACGGCGGCTTGGGCGAGTCCTCGATGGGTGCCACCCAGGCGTCGGTCTCGCGAAGGAGCGGATGGCCGGGGAACAGACTGCAGGTATGACCGTCCGGACCGGTACCGAGGAGAAGTAGGTCGAATATGGGTAGCTTGACGGAGTCGCCCTTGGCAAAGGAGTTGACGAGAGCCTTTTCGTACTGGTCGGCGAGTTCTTGAGTGTCATCCAGGTATTGAGTGTCGATAGGGTGCACAATAGGCTGGCCGAATTCGGGGGGGATGTGATCTAATATCTCCTTCTTGATCTGGCCGTAGTTGCTATCCGGGTCGTCTAAGGGCACAGCTCTCTCATCGGCGAAGAATATCTCCCACTTGCCGAATTGGATCACATCCTCCGGAGATCTTGGATTGGCGAGGAGCGCGTTCGCGAGATTCTTGGGCAGGGAGCCGCCGGAGACGGCAACCTTGAAGACGCCATGGCGGGTGAGGCCGGCATGTTGGCATGTGATTATGTAGGAGCGCAGGGCGGGCGCGAGAGCTTGGACGTCGTTAAAGACGAAAAGATTCGGCTGCTTTCCCGGCATGGCGAGTAGCAGATGTGGTTGTGTTAGAAAGGAGTGACCAGAAACGAACGGACGAAGGAACAAGGAGATCAGGTGGGAGGTATTTGGTTGTTAAGTAAGGGGAGTGCGGCTTGATGAGATGACTGGGCTAATAAGATGATTGTCAGACTGAGGTGGTCGTGGGGTGGTGTGGCAAGTTGTTTACAGAGGACGATAGTGGGGGGGTTAGCTCAAGGAAGATAGGGGAGAGCAGAGTAAGGTAGGGTAGGGTAGAGGGTAGGCAAATATGTAATAATAAGAGATTGTAAGGCAAGACAAATAGATGTAGGGCTGGGATGGGATGGGAAGGGGGGTTAAGGGGGGGGGGGGGGGGGTGAGGCGACAGTTCGAGTGATTTTCCCGACTGGTCTACCACCCTGCCAGCCTTGGCTCTTTTCCACAGATACAGATAGAGCACATGGAAATACCCCGAGGTGCTCAGGGTATGATTGTGTCGTCAAAAGGAGGGATACGGACGAGGGACACAGACGAGGCGTCGTGATGGTTTCTTCTAAGGCGTCTCGGCGACGATACTACTATGTAGCGCACGTAGCGTACGTAGTGGAGGCGGGCCGCTAGTAGTGACGAGATCTTCTCGCACTTGCTAGGGTTTCCCAGGGTCCGGGCGATCGACGGCCTGACAGGAAGGGATCGTGTGGCAGTCCTGGCATACGATGGTCTGTGGCCCCTTGGAAAGAGTGAATAGAGGGCCAAAACTGAGCAGTGAGTAATGGATCAATCTCGATGGGTGATGGATGGATGGATTGGTGGACGAGTTGCGTGGTGGAGGTGAATGTAGGGTGTGGAAGAACGTGGGGGGAGATAGAGCTTTGCTAGGGTACGAAGCGTCGTTTCCTCTCTCGCTCTCGTTCTCTTCATTTCTCTTTGTCTTTTTCCTTTTTCTTCTTTTTCTTCTTTCGGTTTGAAAATATATGGTGAGTAGCTTGAGGGAAGTGTTAGTACACTAATGGAGGGGTAGATAGCTGGCTGGGCGGCTGCGACCAGCTGGTAGAGGGAATTGACGTAGGCACTTACCAATCCGGGTATGGGCCATACAGGCGGGACAAGGAAAGGCCTGTAGGTAAATTACGCGCGCGTCTGCCTAACCATATTAGGTACCTATGTACGTCATGTAGGTACTCGCACTTTAGCGTATAGTATATGTACTACGCAGTATGAAGCAGGCACATCACATGGAGGGGCGAGTTCGCCCTCATTCCACCAGTGACATATACCTACCTAATGTATAATACGTATGCCGTACTATGCTGGTTACACGTTCCTGCTTAACGTATATGCATGCATCTCGCATACTCTACCGTAAATATAGTAGGCGTCCGTACCGCCTACAATCGGTCGCTACTGTGACCCCCGCTTACTGCCGTCGGCCTGGGCGCCGGTGGTTGCTATCTGTGATTGATTTTACGGTGCCGATTGGACGGGATCGGGAGAGGGAGGGAGCGAATATCCATAATCAAGATGATCTCAGGTGGAGAAAGAACTCAGATTACCGTCCAATCGTTATGTAATCCGCGTGTCGGTGGCTGGACCCAAGACCCCGAGTGCTCATAAGTAGGGCCGGTACTACCCACACAATTTACCACTGTGTTGGTGGGACCTATTTTGCCCAAAACTTTTAAGAATTAAGGGCTTTCCCTCGGATCAAATATAGAGAGTGGGAGAATTGTGTTGTTCGTTCGGGAGGAGATAATCTGACTTAAAAAGAAAAGGTTAATCCATTTTGGTAAGCTTTCTGGGTCGTTGGGTCCATCTTGTTCTGTTGATGCCTATGTAGGTACTTGATATGTAGTCAATGCCTACAGAGTGACTCTGTACGGCGTAAGCTTTGGTGTTAGATAGGTAGGTGGCCGGTATGGGCGCGCTTTTCAGGGTTTATTCTTAAACATGCTACGTGGGATGGCCGTGGGCAGCCAGGCCATACTACATTACCTATGTAGCAGTGGCAGGGCATGGAAATGGGTGCTCCCGCTAGGTCTGGCGGTGGGCACGTTTGAATTCCTGTCAGCTAACCAAGTCGTAGCGTGGCACAACCGAGAGGAAACTGGCAGACGCCGTTTGACAGCCACGAGTGCGGCCATGCTTGTCAATCTAACTTACCGGTTGCCCATGCCTCATGCGGGGATTAATATACTCTATTACTATAGGTAAGTAGTATTAAGAGTGAGAAGTGGAGAGCACCACTCTAGCGGCATACATGCATCATGTAGATGCATACCGAGGTGCCTAATTAGTTGGTGGTGTATTTGGTTAGGAACCGTCATTATGGAAGCATTGACTTCTGTGGGTTAAGATAAGGGACGTTTACCTACAGCCTAGAGGGAAGTGGATGGCCTGCGTACCGGAATTGAATGTAGGTACCTACTTAACGTTCGGGGTGCGCAATGACGGCTTACCCTCAGCTTTCCGTTATTTTCTTGATTTTCCTTTCAAGTGTCTATTTATTTTGTTCATCCCCCCCCGCCTTATCCGTATGGATGTTTTCTAAAGTTTATAAGTATATTTTTTCTTTACTTTTGGTCTGGTACGTCCTTTAAAAACTATACCATCAACTACTACCGAAAAACCAGAACCGCCTTCGCAGGGAGAGGGGAGGATCCAGGGTGAACTACGCTGGGAGGGGGGATACACAGCTTAAAACCGCGCTAGGAATTGCCCTCAAAGGGAGGAGAGAGGATACAGCTTGAATTGCGCAAAAAGCGCGCTGCGGAACTGCGAGATGCTAAAAGGCAGTCCCCACGGGCGTTAACCAACACTACTACTACTACCACACCCCCTGAGAAACCTGCCCCAGCTAACCCCCATCCACGTTCGCCGAGCTAAAGCCTGCTTCCTTGCCCAGCTCCCCTCCCATCGCTTCGCTGCCCAGGCTAACCCGCAACTACAACCACAGCGCCGGCGACGAGTAGATCCGGGCAGACCTGGACGCGAGGGTTCAAAGATGCCGGAATTGCCCAAGTACCTGACCGGCGACTCTGCCGCCATCAGCGAGTTCCTCGATAAGTTCGACGTGCGTCATTTCCCAACGTTTTGACCCGGCTCATCATCATAGTAGCCCAAATCTCACCGAATGCTTCATAGGTGTTTTTGCTCGATTGCGATGGTTAGACCCCCTCGGCTCATTTTTGGGAGGTCCTGGAGGACTGAATGCGCGCGTAGGAGTCTTGTGGTCTGGGGACTACCTGTTTGAGGGTATCGTCGAGACCCTCGAGCTGCTGAGATCTAGAGGTAGGCTGAATTGATGCGCGTATAATCGCGGGCGCATTCGCAAATAGACAGGAGAGAGACACCGAAACTAAAATTCTCAGGCAAACGGCTGGTATTCGTTACGAATAACTCTACAAAATCCCGGGCCGATTACCAGAAGAAGCTGACGGCCATGGGAATCCCGAGCAATGTGGAGGAGATCTTCGCCTCCGCCTACTCGGCCGCAATCTACATCTCGCGGATCATGAAGCTGCCCCCGCCTAAGAACAAGGTCTTCGTCATTGGGGAGAGTGGCATCGAATCCGAGCTGCGCGAAGAGGGCATTCCCTTCATCGGCGGCACGGACCCGGCCATGCGTCGCGACATAACGCCAGCTGATTTCGAGGGGCTCGCTGACGGCTCGCTGTTGGATCCGGACGTCGGCGTCGTCCTGGCTGGACTTGACTTCCACATCAACTATCTCAAGCTGTCAACGGCCTTCCAATACATCCGTCGGGGCGCCAAGTTTCTCGCCACCAACACCGATAGCACCCTGCCCATGAACCGCACTTTCTTCCCCGGCGCCGGGTCCATCTCCATCCCCATTATCAACATGACGGGACAGACGCCGTTGGCGCTAGGCAAGCCTAGCCAAGCTATGATGGACGCCATTGAGGGCAAGTTCCAGCTAGACCGTGGACGTACTTGCATGGTTGGCGATCGACTCAATACCGACATCCAGTTCGGTGTCGAGGGCAAGCTAGGTGGGACACTAGCCGTGCTGACCGGCGTGAGCAAGAAGGAGCACTGGGAGACCGAGAACGCCGTAGCCGTGCCCGCTTACTACGTCGACCAGCTGAGCGACCTCCGAGCTGCGGCGTCGTGACGTTATAAGGCATTCTGATCAAGAACCCCTTCACCCATGGCATGTCGTGAGATTTTGATGGTCGTCGGCCTACGCGCAAACTAGAAACCTATAGACAGAAGAAGCCAATCACGGAAATGGCCGGTGGAAGAATCGCCTGAAATTTTATATAACAGAAATACACTAGATTCTACCACCTGAAACAATACATATGCCTTGCTGATAGAGAAATTCCGATGAACGCTCGCATTCCGTGTGGATCATTTAGTCTCGAATCGCCTCTGATTAAAATACATCGACTCGATACCGTCGAGCAACCAGCCTGCCAGCCGCGAGCGAGTGAGCCAACCCGGGGCCTCCGAAACCGCATCCCTCCATTTGATGAACGGGGCCGGCTCGCAGCTCGATACGCCAAATCCCCCGCGCTTTTGGCTGTCCGTCTACCCCAAGCAGAAGAAGAGGGGGGGGTCCGCATCGATGCGAATAGATACGGGCTTTATGCTATGTCCAAGGCCCCGGTGCCGATCGCCCTTCTATTCGTGGCACCACAGCTGAGGCAGACTACTTAAATTGGGCTTCCCGAGCATAGGACCAGACAGACCTACTTTTTCTGTTCGCACGAGGACGAGGGCATCTTCTTGACCAGCCTCCTTTTTGTAAAATTGTCTGCACATTCGGGGTTTAAAGCGCGGCTACTAGCTGGTCTATATCTATACTATAGACGTATTTATACATCTGCCTGTAATCCTCACTGACTACGGCTGGTCAATCTTGATCCCTACCGGCCACATATCACTCCCCGTGGGCATACCTACCTAATTGCATCTTCTGCCCGCCTACTCATCAGACCCGCCTCTGCCGCTTCCCTTCGATTGATGTTCCCAAGAGCGAAGCTATGGAGCCAGCACTACCTGCGGCGGCGCCTCTGACGCAGGCACAGAGGGACTTCTTTCTAGAGCGCGGGTACTTGAAACTACAGGGGTGCTTCACCCGGGCGCAGGCCGCTGACGCAACGGCGGACGTGTGGACGCGGCTCGGTATGTCGGCGACGGACCGGCGGACCTGGACGCGCGAGCGCGTGCACATGCCGTCGCACCGGACCTTCGACTGCGCGACTTTCGCGCCGCGGGCTTGGGCCGCCATCTGCGAGCTGTGTGGTGGAGAAGACCGGCTCGACCCGGCCTCGCGGCAGTGGCGCGACTCGTTCATCGTCAATCTAGGGCCGCCTTTCCCAGAGCAGGGAGAGGAGAGGGATGAAGAGGAAGGCGAAGAGAGGAATGGAGAGCCGGAGCCGCCGCACCACCGCGATCTCGACAACTGGCACGTCGACGGCGACTTCTTCGTGCACTACCTCGACAGTCCTGAGCAGGCACTCCTGGTGATCCCGCTGTTCTCGGACGTGCTGCCGCGTGGCGGCGGTGCGACGGTGTTGTGCCCGTCGGCGCTCGACGCCGTGGCGCGCCATCTGCGCGCACACCCAGAGGGTGTGTCGCCGCGGATGGCGACGCGGGCGGAGGGGGCCGAGTTCGCGCGCGAGAGTAGCCTCGCGTGGTACAGGGAGGTAGTGAGGGCATGCACTGAGGGGGATGGGGAGGGGTTTGTCGAGGCGACGGGCCGTGTAGGCGACGTGTACCTGCTGCATCCCCTAATGGTGCACTCGGCGGGGCGCAATACGCGGCGCGCCGTGCGCATCATCACGAACCCGCCAGTAGCGCTACGTGAGCCGTTCCGGTTCAACCGCGTGGACCCGGCGGAGCACAGTCTCGTCGAGAGGAAGACGATGATGGCGGCAACGGGGCCCGGCGACGGGATCGAGGCGCTGCGGGGCTGGAAGATCACGATGCCCCGCGAGAGGCTGACTCCAGAGCGTGTGCGAATCCAGGAAGCGATGAAGCGGGAGGAGAGGCGGAGAATGGATGAGGAGGAGGAGAAGAGGAGGGGGGTGGATAGGGGAAGGGTTGCTACGGCGGTGGCTTAAGTGGTGGCTATGGATACGAGGTAGTGAGTGACTAGCTACCTGTGGTACTTGAAGGGGGGAAATGATATAATAACGTGATGACGGCGATGATACTTAGCGAAAAAAAAAACATGAGGGCGATAGAGTAGGTAGGTAGGTAGGTATATGTGTAGATTGTTTTTGCAAGGAGACAAGGTTACGGTCCTTTTTTTTCTGGCTTTCGGGATAGCAATGGGTTGCCTTTTTTCTCCACTGAATTGCTATCCGCTTCCTAATGTATCGAGTCAAGCCCATGAGGACGCTCAATACGGAGAGTCCTAGAAGGCATTATTCCGGTAGAAAAGAAAATTGGACTATTTACATATAATACCTACGAAATAATGCAATATTTCCACGGCTATATAACATCTGTATCTCCTCTATATATGGGCATGCATGGGGATAGAAAGTGATGCTGTACACATATCGACTCATCGCAATCAGTGGGCTACTAACAACTTCCAATCTATGAGCCAACGTAGAACAACTTCTCCCTTTTCAACTCCCCTATCACAATAACGCGAACTCGACTTGCACCTGATCTAGTCTTCGAATTCTCCCGACTTTTTAAAGAAAAAGAAGACAATCCAAATAAGAACACGCAACCGAACATCCATTCAGCCCGGCCTCATTCCAACTAGGTACCTACCGTCTCGTCTCCTGTGGTAGAGCTAGCTCGCTCGACCGTTGGAACACCTCTAAAAGAGAGAGAAGGGAAGAAACAGACGGCCCACAGAGAAATAAATGTCCGCCCTACCGCCTGCCATGCCGCCAGCCCCTGAGCTGACCCTCATCGTCGCCGCGACGCGCAGCATGGGAATTGGGCGCCGCGGCGGCTTGCCGTGGACCGATCTGCGGAAGGAGATGGCTTACTTCGCGCGCGTGACCAAGCGCCCTGCCGCCAGCGATAGCGCCAGAAGTGCTGCAGCCCCTCCCCTAAATGTCGTCGTCATGGGCCGCAAAACCTGGGATAGCATCCCGCCGCGCTTCCGCCCGTTACGGGGCCGCCTCAATCTCGTCGTCAGCCGCTCCGCCTCCACCTCCTCGCCCCCGCCGGAAGGGCCAGAAGGTCCCGTCTTCGTGGCTTCCCTCGAGAATGCCCTCGACTATCTGACCGTTCCCTCAGACGACCACGGCATAAGCGCGCACGCTCCGCCATCGCCTAGGAGAGTCTTCGTCATCGGCGGCGCGCAGATCTACGCTGCCGCCCTGCGACTCCCGGGCGCGCGGCGCGTGCTGCTGACGCGTGTCCTCGAACCTGAATACGAATGCGACGTCTCCTTCCCGCTGGCGCTGGCCGACGGTGGCGGCAGCGGATGGGTGCGCAGGTCCAAGGAAGAGCTCGACGCGTGGACCGGAGAGGCCGTGCCCGAGGGGGTGCAAGAGGAGGGCGAGACGCGGTATGAGTTCCAGATGTGGGAGAAGACCGATTGATTCAGTCCGTGTTTAGTTCTAGGTATGTAAGACTACTCCTTTCACTCATAGCATTTCGTAGATCTAACTAGACCAGGTAGAGAGGATCCATTTGCATTGGGTATATATTATACACGTGGGCCCCTTCTTCCTTCCCCAAGTGGACGCCTGAGGCTTGGTGAAGTCAAGTTCAGGATGTGAAGCATGGCATAAGCCGTGATCGTGCACAAGGCCCCAAGGGTATTATTAGATATATCCATGTAAGCCGGTATAACTCCCATATCAACAAAATCTCTTCCTTTATCGTCGCGTACCCAACAATGACAACGTATACATACCAACCTCTTACGCAGTGACTTTCTGTGCCGGCGGCGAAGATTTATTTGCGAGCTCTACCTCGAGTTCCCGTGTCGGCTTATCTACCAGCAGGAGCTCATTCTTAGCGGGCCACTTAAAGACGGCCTCAGCCCGGTAGTATAGGGCCTCGTCGGGGATCTGGTCCAGCATCTTGAGGCATAGACGCATCCAGCTGACGATAGCAGCGAGGGCACGTAGGTCAACATCGTCGCGACCCTTGTATACGTTGCGCCACACGGCACTTGCGAGCGTGGGGTCTCCCCTGGTGACGCCTTCGTCATAGGCTGCGATCACGCCGCGCCACTGGACGAACAGGTCCTTCAGGTATCGGTGCCGCAGAGCGCGTGAGTTGATTCCGTGCAATAGGTCCATCTTCTCCTCTGCGTCGAAGAAGTAATGGTCCACCAACTGTCGCTGCCACGACCGCGCTGTTTCTCGCTCGAGATTCCGTAGTCTGGCGAAGACGAGGTACATGTGCAGCATTGTGATTTGTGACCACGTGCTAAAGGTTGGGGGGAGTTTGAAATCTAGAGGCCGGCCGAAGTTGTGTACGATTAGCAAGCAGCGTAGACACAGGTAGGCGCCAAGATCGCAAAGAAGATTGTACCTTGATGCCACATCGTTTTCCCTTCACCTATATCCTCACCCTCTGTCGTCTTTGGTATCGTACCGGCCTTCCTGTCCGCGATAGAGATGGTGTACAGCGCTTCGCGGCTGCACGCCTTGTATATTGTCTCGGTAGCCTGCACAACGCGGTACGGCTCGGCCGTCTTCCTGAACACGCTGCCGACGCCTTCGCGAATCGACTGCGAGAGGTTTAACGCAGGTCTACCGGGTGTGCTGGCGAACCCCCTCCTCTGTCGCAACTGCTGATCATGACTGGATCTAGAGTGATCGATGGCGACGAGAGGACGGGTGAACTGCGACTGTGCCGTAGCGACAGTATTTCGGAACTCTAGTAGGGCACTGGTTTCTCTTACCAGCAGCGCAAGCTGCCGTCTGCAATTGCTGCACGCCATCTGCTACCGTGGTATCGAATGGTAAGGATGGAAGTAAGTAGACGTCGTGGTTATCGGCATTGAATAATTGGGATAGCCTGGGATATCAAGACGTTGTCGCTCTTTCACGTCGTCATTGATATGCCGTGTTAGAAATTTTAGGAGTGGTAAAAAAAAAGGGCTAGGACGAGACCCTGGCTTAATACCGGAGATCTGTAGCAGGGGTTAGACCCCCACCTTTGATTGGTACTACTGTACATATAAGCAACCTGGTAAGTACCTCGTACCCTCGTACCCTTTCCTATGTGATGTCACCTCATGAGGTAAGAGACAACACAAACACGTCGGTTGGCTCTAGCATGATCGGCGCACCTACAATTACGGTCCAGGTCCAGCCAGCTAAATCGGCTATATATATAGCTCTCCTTAGCTACTAGCACTTCCATAGTTGCATATATCTATATAGACGCATACCAGGCAATCTAGGGACAAAGCCGATTCGCTTTTCACGCAGCCGCTGTCCAATATTGGATGATGCTCGTTCCCTTACTGAACGCGTAGAATATAATGCAATGAATGCTACATGGAGGTGTGTGAAAGCCGAAGTATTTGCGTAAGGTTGTCTTTTAGGGCTATTGATTAAGGCGAGCGAACACTAATGTGGCGTTGGTGCCCCCGAACCCAAAGCTGTTCGACAGCGTTATATTGACTTTTTTTTTCTGGGCCTCGAGAGGTACGAGATTAAACCGGGGCACTATATCAGGTTCTTGGAGGTTCAGCGTCGGGGGAAGCGTGTTCTACCGGGAGCGTTAGTTCTGCATCTTTGGTGTCCGGCCTTAAACTACCTAATACGTAAAACCTTACCGTTGTGATCGCCAATATTGAAAACACGGCTTCAATGGCTCCGGCAGCGCCAAGAAGATGTCCGGTCGACCCCTTGGTGCTACTCAAGGCAACATGTTCTTCGCTCGCGTAACCCTCTTCTCCCACCATTAGTAAACGAATCGCGTGTGCCTCTGCAGCATCTCCAATAAGTGTGCCGGTCGCATGAGCGTTGATATAATCAACTTGGCGGGGCTTTATGCCAGCATTCTTCAGAGCCTTTCGCATAGCGAGATACGGCCCATGGCCATCTTTGCGGGGGGCCGTCGGGTGATGGGCATCACCACTGGTGCCGTACCCCTTTAACTCGGCGTATATATGAGCGCCCCTGGCTTTGGCGTGCTCTAGCTCTTCTAAAATGACGACAGCAGCACCTTCAGAGACGACGAACCCGTCACGCCGACGGTCAAAAGGGCGACAGCTGGACGGCGGATCGTCATTGAAAGCGGTGGATAAGGAGCGAGACTTCCCGAATCCCGCAAATGTCAGAGGGTGAATGCATGATTCGGTGCCGCCGGCGACCATGACGTCGGCATCTCCAAAAGCGATAAACCGAGAAGCATCTCCGATGGAATGAGCTCCCGTCGTGCAAGCCGTACTCACGGCGTGGTTGGGACCTTGGAAACCGTACGCCATGGCAATATGTCCCGCAGCTAGGTTGATGAGGATCTTCGGCACGAAGTACGGGGACAGCCTTTTGGATCCCTGCCGCGAAGGTTTAGCTGATCGAAATCACTCTCGCGAGAAAGGGCCTCACATTTTCTTCGTATGAGAGGCTCGTATCGTAGATGTGGGCTAAATTTCCAATCCCGCTGCCTAGGCAGACCCCGGTCTCCTCGAATTCTACCGGCTTGCGCGGTTTCCACGCAGCGTCCTCGAGAGCCATATCCGCTGCAGCGATCGCATACTGAGTAAACTCGGACATCCGTCGCTGGTCGATGGACGGCCAGTCATCTGGTCGCCAATCATGCTGGCTACCTGATTTTGGAACGAGGCCAGCGACAGTGCTCGTAAGGTGAGGCCATCGCGGATGCGACTGCAAGCCGGCGACGCTTACAATACCGGACTGGCCAGTAACCAATCTATTCCACACGTGTCGAACACCAACGCCAAGGGGTGTGACGGCGCCGAGGCCCGTAACGACAACTCGACGCATATTTTGCCATAGCGCAGATCACATGAACCGGGTAGAAGACGATCTGTAGGTCTGTTGAAAGTGCGTTAAGCTGTCATTGATCTATTCAGCAAGAATCGCGAGAAATTGGTTGTGAAAAAGAGTTGAACACAAAATGGAGCGGATGCATGCATTGATGAAAATTATTAGAGGATGGGTCGAGGTACCTGTATTCCAAATTGGCTGGGTTACATCACGTGGTGCACAGTAAGAACCCAGCATGAAGCTAGCCGGGTTTGTGGAGCTGTAGTATTACGTAATATCACCCTCAGGCCAGATAGGCTTGTACCTTAATCTTAGCTAAGGCTTCCTTCAATCTCACAATCGTGAAGCCCCCTCAATATCGCCTTCTTCTTCTTGAATACGTTACCGAGAAATACCAACGCCAGCGACTTCGGAATAAAGCATTGGCTCCTCTAACAGCAAGATTCTGAGGGAAATTACGAGTCTATATACCCAAGTTCAGAAGCAGGGCCTCCTAATTGCAGACAAGCGGGAGCTGTGTCGAGATTCGGAAAAGGGGGGTTGGTCGATTCTTGCGGCGGTCCTTTCAACACCTGTCTGCCAGCACATCGCGATAGGCCTGCCTTCCTCTCACATCTCTCATTTATATCGTGAATACTTGGAAATCGCCACCAATTAGAGGTAGATAATTCAATTCGTTCTGTTTTGTGAGTCTTAGCATCCTCCTCCCTAGGTTAGGGAACAATGCTTTCCTAAGCACGGCGAATTCGTGGCTCACAACCTGCTCCTTCACTCACGGAAGATCCGTGGGCTTCATACATTTTGGGGAACTTCAAGAGGCCCCCCACCGCAGGCAGCTAGAACTTCCATGTTTCTAAGCTTGTAAATCTGCTCTGTGCATGTCCCGAGACTTAGAGAATCGGACTAGCCTACCAAACTGCCCGTATCTGATATAGACGCGCCGCTTCGAGCCTTCACTTGGATGTAGGACAATCCCGCATAGCGCAAACCCCTCCCATCGCTCTCCAATTGTCCGGCTCAGCGACCGCTTCTTATGTCTTACCCCCGGTATGGAGGGAAACACTTCGAAGTTGTCTAGCACGGCCCTTGGAGGGAGGAGAGTGAATGATCACCGCATCGCGGATTATGGGGCGGATCCCGACACAGGCGCGACGAGGGTGACATACAGGGCGAGAAGATCGTACGAACAACAACCTCTTGCCAGCCCTCGAAATGGCTCTTCCGATGGTTCAAAGCGCTACCCTTCGAAATGGGCCGGGTCTACCGCCCCGAACGACAGCGACTATGAAGATGTCGAAGAACACGAATATCTGTTGGACCAGAACGCACTCGGCCAAGAACCAATAGAGTTGCGTCGGATGGGCTCTGGAAGCCTGGAATCTTTCGACGACGAATCAGCCTCGAAGCACAGCGAGGAGGAGGACTCTCCGTACGACGAAGTACGAGCAGCAGTTCGCAATTTCGACGAAGACCTCCCATGCAGCACCATCCGAGCCTGGACGATAGGATTAAGCCTAGTCCTTGTCGGCGCGTCGATGAATACTCTGTTTTCTCTGAGACAGCCCTCCATTAGTCTTGGGGCCCTCACGGCCCAGATTATCGCGTGGCCGCTGGGCCGCGGATGGGAGAGGTGGATGCCGCACCGACGGATCAACATCTTCGGCTACCGATGCGACCTCAACCCGGGGCCATTCAACATTAAGGAGCACTCCATAATCATGGTCATGGCGAGCGTGTCGTTCTCCGTGGCCTACGCCACCGATATCATCCTCGCACAACTCGTATTTTATAAGCAAAATTTCGGCATGTTATTTCAAATCATATTGGTTATATCGACCCAGTCCCTTGGCTACGGGATAGCGGGCACGATGAGGAAGTTCCTAGGTGAGCTATCACTGCAAGCAAACCCATCCCATTTGGTGATCTGACAGTTTTGCAGTTTATCCGGCCTCGATGATCTGGCCTGGCAATCTCGTCGCTGTCACCCTGATGAACGCAATGTACGAGGAACACCAGCCACCAGAACCGGCCATGATCGGTGGGCGCATGCCGAGATATAGATGGTTTGGCCTCGTGACGCTTGGTTCGACCTTATACTACTTCATCCCGGGCTTTTTCGCACAATTTTTGAGCGTATTCGCCTTCGCAACCTGGATTGCTCCTAAGAACGCTATGGTAAACCAAATATTTGGGGGCGTCACCGGCTTGTCGGTGCTACCCATTACCTTTGACTGGACGCAGATCGCCGGTTACGTTGGGTCACCCCTGATCCCGCCATGGTCTGTCCCCTCTGCTTTTCTTTTGGTCCGTACGGGTTTCATCCTCCAGTCTTTCGATTAACAAGCTTCCAGGCATGCCATCGCGAATACGGCAATCGGTGTTGTAATATTTTATATTGCCATTACCTTTATCCTTCACTACTCTGGCGCGTGGTACGCTCAGTTCTTGCCTATGACAGATACTGTGACGTATGATAACACCGGTGCACACTATGACATATCGCGAGTTTTGACAGAGGACAAGATGTTGGATGTAGAAGGGTACAAGGCGTATTCGCCGCTTTTCATCAGGTTTGACATACTATTAATCTTACGCTGCAAATGAAGCTTACGAAGCGCAGCACTACCTTTGCCGTATCTTACGGAATGTCGTTTGCAGCCATCACCGCCTTGTTGGTTCACACTTACATACATCATCGTAAAACGATCTGGGCTCAATACAGGAATAGCACAAATGAGAAACCCGATAGTATGTATTACTCTTGTTCTAGAGCCCACATCGCCCCTCTTCTCTTGAGAGGTGCCCTCCTGCTCTGTGTGTGCGGCGAATGATGGCGACTAACATTACATTATCCAGTACATATGAAGCTCATGCAAAAGTACAAGGAGGCACCATCGTGGTGGTATCTATCCCTGTTCGCAATCGTTTGTGACCTTATTGTGCCCATGATATTTCGTTAACTGCATCGCTGAACGATCCCATAGGTTCTAGGACTTGGCTTCGTCACCGTCCTCGGATACCCGACCAACCTATCCTGGTGGGGGTTCTTGTTGGCCGTGAGCATCGCCTTCGTATTCTCGTTGCCTATCGGAATAATTCAAGCGGTCACCAATCACCAAGTTGGGCTTAACGTATTGACTGAGTTTGTCTACGGATACATCCAACCCGGCCGACCTCTCGGCCTTATGCTGTACGTTGCCAGACTTTTCTGACGTGGTAATTGTTCACGGCTGACCGAACTCTCCGTAGTTTCAAGACATACGGCTACATTACGATGTAGGTCTTCTACCGTGCCAACGTTGGCGTATCGCATCTGATTGGTCTTTCCTAGGTCACAAGCTCTCAGCTTCGTCTCTGATCTAAAGTTTGGCCACTATATGAAGATACCCCCAAGAACCATGTTTATGGCACAGGTCGTCTCTACGACGTTATCATGCGTCATCCAGGTCGTCGTCCTCAACTTCGCGCTAAAGAACATCGAGGGAGTCTGTGATTTGACACAGCCGCAACGCTTCACGTGTCCCGGAGGTCGGGCTTTTTTCTCGGGTATGTGGTCTAACTGACGATTGCCCTCTCTCCGCCGCAAAGAAGAACCAATGCTAACTCGTCAAATGTTGCCCTCGGCTTGCGTATAGCGTCCGTTATTTGGGGGCTCATCGGACCGGCGCGTGTCTTCTCGCCGGGGAGCGTGTACTCGGGACTGCTAGTATTTTTTGTGCTGGGAGCCGCAGCGCCGGTGGCATTCTGGCTCGCGGCGCGGAGATGGCCGCGGTCACCGGCGCGTTACCTGATGGCGCCACTGGTGTTTGGCGGGGCCGGCGCAGTGCCGCCGGCGACGCCGCTCAACTACCTGTCGTGGGCTTTGGTCGGGTATCTGTTCCAGCACCGCATCCGGACGCGCCACCCGCGTTGGTGGAGCCGCCTCAACTACCTGACGTCGGCTGGGCTCGACCTGGGCCTCGCGCTCGGCACTCTCGTAGTCTTCCTCGTCTTTACCCTCAATAACATCGAACCCCCCCGCTGGTGGGGCAATGATGTCGTCGCCTCCACCCTCGACTTCCAGGACAAGGCCGTTCAGGTCGTGCTGCCTCCCGGCCAAACGTTCGGTCCCAGTGCCTGGTAAGGCGAGGTCGCCTGGTTTTCCCGGGCTTCGGCCAGCGTTTGCTTCGGCTGTGACCTGCGGTGATGGAAGGGCGGGATGGAAGCTGTGAGGTTGAGCGAGAGGGGGGGGGCGGGGTGAGTCGCGAAGCCAACGGAGGAAAGGGATGGAAATAAAGTGAGAGTGGGCAAGATCATAGATTTTAGTGTAAACTAAGATTGTGTATAAGTAAGTTAACTCCACCTCTTCGTGCGATGTGTATTTGCAGAGGGGAGTTTGGGTATAGAGAGAAGTTTTCTGTACGGATGCATAGAACTATTGATGATTTTGTTATTACTATCATTTAGTTAAGTGCCTGTGTACGTAAGCAAAAGAGGAGGTGTAGCAAAGGGGTATGTTAGGTACGTTAGGTTATAAGATGTTCATCAAGGAAAGGAGTATGTGATCCCCCGATTGACCAACTGGCGTCTACTTACCCATTATAGGTTGGAGAGATGCCCCTCTAAAGGTCGATATCGGGCTTCGGAGCTTCCGCTCGGTCCAATTATAGACCTTCGTAGATATAAACAACCTCCCTCCCATCGTAGGAATCGTGGTTTGGGAGGGCTAACCTAAGGCGGTTGAATCTGGAAATTCTTTCTAATAAAGCGACGGACCTAAATGTAGTCGAAGCTCTGTTGAAGAGGCCGTCGGTGCTAACGGCATTGGATGTTATGCCAAAAGGTTTAAGCATAATTTAATATAGGAGTTGGGGTGTTGTAGTCCCATGCCACGCATCCTAATCCTGTCTATATGTAGTACGCCACATTCCCCACACCATGTCTAATAGCCGGTTTTCTCTTTTCAGCAGAATTAGAATGAGGCGCGTACTCAACAAAAGCGATGGGGGGGAACCCACGCCAATAGCGGCCAGTGACTAACGGCTCATTATCCACTCGTAATCTGCTCCATCTTTCTGATAGATATTATCTCTAGTACTCCTCAATGAATCCCCCAGCTTACCGTTGTTTCTTTAAATCCTACTCCTGCCTCCTAGTCCCAGTTCCGTGCTCAGGGATATTTGGACTGTTTACAATATCAAGCCCAGATCATCGTTACTCCGCTGCCCCGTAATCGAAGGATGGCTACTTCGAGGCCGTCTATGGGTGACAGACTTATTACAGGCAGTCCTGGGCTACTGTCAACGAATAAACATATAAACCCGCACTCACAATTTAGAACTCAACAACAATTGGCGATGCCTGAGTTCGCAATGGCAATAGCTAACAAAATACCTTCATGCAAAGCCGAGCCTCTATATTTAATAGACTTAGCCCCTGTACCATGAGGTGGCTTTCGCCTTTGAGATTCGATCACACTCACGAACGCATCCAAAACCAGCTGTTCACCTTTGGCCATCCCGAGTGCGCTGAGAGTGAGAATAATGTTGGAAAATGGCTACTAGAGTCTCATGACTTTCGTAATGGTCCCATAAATCCACAAACTATGGCGCTTAGGAATGCGTACGTCTACTTCCATTATGCCCAGAATGTCGTAGCGGCTGACTTGTTGATCGTCACAGTGGGTGCAGGGAAGACGGTTCGTGCGTAATTCATCCAGGACTTCGCGCTTAACAGGAATCTGTGTTAATGTCGACTCACGGCTAAGACTATCATCATCCATTTATTAAATATTCGCGAGAACCTTAAAGCTTCGCTGGACAATACCTCCGGGTTGCCTAGTTATATCTGGGTTATATGGCGCCACACATAATTGAGCATCTCCTTATGCGCGTCGTCGGGCAAATCGTCGAATGTGAGGAGCCCTTACTATCATTGGTTCTCAGCCTTCGGATGCGTCGTAACCAGGGTGACGATCCATCTACTATTAAAGGCTTGTTAGATCTATGAGCTCCTCAGCAACTACTAGCTGTATATTGTGATAAGCGCGCTAAGCAAGCACCTACCCTTAGATCGTCTTCGTATAATGAAGGAACTCCAAAGACAGTAGGGCAACCTCTACATCCTCATCATGTCACAACCCTTAAATGAGTTTATGTGTAGAGGCGTCTTTAAAGGAGGTGAGCTAATAGAGATCAATTGAGGTCGATCCGAGTGACGTAGGTCTTTTTCATTGTCCACGCAAATCGGGCTTGAAATGATATCAACATGATTTCACTCTTCTACACTTCTACACGAGGTGAGAGTGGCTTGTGGCGGAGTGTTTCTCTATGCCAGTCTCCAGATATAATTCATGGGATCCCAGTTGAATGCTAGATGATGACACGAGAAAAGACGTAATACCCCTAAGAGTATCGAACTTATGTATCATGATACGTTTGGTAGAATCAAACAGATAGAGCCGAATGATAGACGACTTATCCTCGATACCCTGGTATGGATTATCCATAGCTGTTACCCGCCGAAGATGAGAAAGCTTTAGCATACTCTAGCTATTGAACAAAGACACGCCATGCCGGACTCTAGCTAGATATATCAAGGTAATGACATCAGAGATTGTCGTAGCAGGCTAGGCACCATTGTGAACAAGACTGTTTCGCTCGTTTACACTACTGCTCAAAACTGCTTTCACTCGGACAGCCGCAAATTGATTCCTGAGTTCCATACTGAAATAACTAAAAAGATGTATCATGTATTATTTCTTCCTGTCCTGCACCAGCTGGGTGACGAAAAATTGTCGAAATGCTGTAGTTATCAAATTCACTAACAAATTGTGTGTAAAATCTGTTAAACGCCAATAGGAAAAAACTAATATCTTATATAATTCTCTAATTATTAACTTATTTCTTATTTCTTTTCTAATTGTACATTTCAATATGTATATTTTCAGGGGTTTTATATAATCTAGTTTCACATTCTCCTTAGTCTTCTAGTTTTAATCTAGGAAAAACGTTCGTTGGTAGGTACGTAAACCCATACAAAAAGATCCGGTCCGTGAAGGGATGGCCGGTGGAGGCGTACGTTAGCTTAGCCTCACCAACCACTTTCTCAGCTTGCGCGGCACCATCAGCGTAGCGAGACTGACGGTGACAGTGAAGATTCAGGGGATTAGCCAGATCATGTTTTAATGGATATACTATATAACTCGCGATTCGATTCGGTGCTCGGAGCTATTTGAACATCGTTTTAAACTCCTTGTCCTTGCCGCCTTAGCCAATTAGACCACCATTCCCTCTTAATGTACCTAGGTCGTAAGGCGGCCGATGCTGACACCGAAGCAGATTCGTTCCAAACCCCTTCACTGGCAGAGTAGGAGGAGGAGGACGGTGATAATATTATCTCCGGTAGATTGGGTGACTGAGAAAAACGGAGGCCACCGAGGAAGAGGAGGGCGTCACTGTTTGGTGCTAGCGACCTAGGAGGCGAAGTCGAACTCATTTTGTATCGTAAAGAATTACACTATGTAGGTTACCTCGAATAGGGGCGTACCAATTTATTACCTACCGGATAACTACCTACCTAAAGTAATTAGGCATCCAGCCTAGCTACGCTCCGCTACAGCCCCCACCGGAATTGTCGACGAGGTCACCGTGATATTCCGCCTTTCCGGTGTCCAACACCTTCGATTAGAGGCATGTGCCTACATATATAGATACCACGTTACTTTTGAAGAGACCGAGGTTAATAACGCAAGTATCATTTACTATGTAGAGCATCAGGCTCGGCAGCTGAGGCTCCCCCGCAGAATCTACATTTCATTACCGTCGACATCACCGTCTTTGGTCCGGCTCGACTCCTTACTATAGACAGGGTATTCGTCTCCAAGGTTGGCGATATCCGACTCCGTGAGAGCCCCGAGTGCGTACAAAGGTACCCATTTAGGTAGGCACCTAATCGATTGGCGTTTTTTGGTGGATGCTCCAACCTCCCGTTGGGCTACGAGGTCGGCCTCTTTGTACCTATGTAGGAACGAGGCTGACACTCAAAAATAAACGGCGTTACATCTTACATATCGAACGTGGAATTAGGGTGGTTAAGGGGAAGCATCTGATTAATCCCATTTCTGGTCCCCCCCCCCCCCTGACGTCTCTATTAACCCAAGCTCCCGCATCCATGAACGGAAAACTCGAAATAAATTACTCTAATTAGTGTCGTCTATCTCAATGCATTCTTGACGTATAACGGTTAGTAAGTAATTCCACAATGGGGTGTGTCGTTGGTTCATGCCAGATCCGGGTAGGTTACGAGGCGATAACAATAGCTGCGCGATTATTCTTTTTTGACAGCATCCTAATGTCGAGGGAATATGGACCATCCGACCCCCCTAGACAAATTCTTCCTACCCCATCACAAATTTGGTTTTGTGCCCTAGCCTGGATCCTGTTTTGAGATTCGTGAGAGAAATGAAACGGGGGATCAGTACACCTCGTTTCGTTGTTGGTGATCTGAGCAAAGCACATTGGCCAAGCGCCTCAACGCTACCCCGATGTTACCCTTCCCTTCCCGCATTCGGCAAGCCGTCCATCGGTCCGACCACCAACAAACAACCCGAGCTCTTGTCAGATACAACATTAATAACTATATTCTCTAGGTATAAGAGAGCGATCGAAGCTAGCTAGTTCGCCCCGGATAGCATGTGTCAGCCTCGCGTCGCACTGTCGCCCTCGCGCACCAGCAGGCGACCTCATGCGCTCGTAGCGCGGAAAGACTAATCACAAGTGGACAGGCTTCTGCCACAAGAGACCAACACCAACAACAATGACGGCCGTGCCTGTCACCATCAACCTATACTCTAGTCAGTACGCCTTATTTATGGCACACACCTGATATTCGACGCCAAGGAAGGGAGGGTTGCTTACGCCCTGTGCCTGCGGCTGTATAGCCACGATGCGAAGACCCCAAGCCATCTCACAAAGGCAACCTGGAGGCAAGCCTCGAGCCAGCTAGGGTATTTGCTAGCACCACGCGCATGATGCGCGGGGGAGGGCGTGTTGGGTTTATCGACTGTTCGCTTTCGGAGGCTTGGTGGACTGCTGGGATTAATGGAGGCCGATCGTGTCTGGCTTTCGTCCGAAATGCTTAGGTTGGGGTCACCACTCTTGTGGGATCCCAGGGTGTGGGGCTCAGGAGTAAGTAGAGTATCCTTAGGGCTCTCTTTTTCGGCCGAAGCTGGATGGCCGTCACCGAGAGCTTTATCACTCGGCTTATCTGCTGGTACTGACTTGGTTTCCTCAGGGTTTGACTCCGCGACCATCGACGCACTGTCTTCAGACAATACGGTCGGTTCCAAGACCTGCGTTCCAGTCTTGTATTGGAATTCCCGCGATGCTCGCTTGGATTCGTAGTCCATGGCGATACCCTCATCCTCCTCGCGAGTAGTGTCTTCGAATGTTGAGTCCCATTTCATAACTGGCCCAGAATGCTGGACAAACGGGATCGTTCCTTTGTCAGTCTCGTCAACTGTAGTGCCACTAAGAGACTCGCTGTCATCCTCCGCAATGAGTCCTAATGAGCTCACCGAAGCCGATCTGGAATTGGAATCAATCGAACTAGACAAGTATGTGGACTTGTCCAGTTGGCTATCTTGTTCATCCCCTGAGTGAGCATCTGCCTGGGTAGACTCTGCGTTGGACGCCTCAGCTGGATTTGTCTTCGTTTGCTGTTGTGAGGCGCCGGCGAGAGATGATGGCGTGATGCCTTCGACAACTGTGCGATCGGCATCTACGCTGGTTGAAATCCGCCGCACAGCAGCAAGAATTGAGTCACGATTGGACGACGGGAAGACTTCCAGTTGGGGGTCGTCGAAGTCTACACTATCAGCGTCAATGGCCGAGTCGCCCTGCTGCGTATCACTCCGACTTTCCGAGCCGTCATTATTGGAGTCACTATTGCTAAATAGCTCCTCCTCGTGTGTTGGTGGTCCCATAGATTCGTGTGAGAATACGGGGCATGAGTCGCCGTCACCAGTAGCTTCCTCACTCGAGGTCGACCCCGAGTCTGAATCATCTACGGCGGGAGTAACAGCAACGTCCTTCGCCACATTAGTGGGTTGGTCGTCAGGGGTAACAGACAAGCGGCGGATGTTCGCCTTCTCCGCCTCATCTGACAACTCCGGCTTAGGGGGATCGAGGTCTAGGACGGTTGCCGAGTCAGCAGCCTCAGCAGCTGACTTCGCGATATCCGCAGCCTGTGCGCCGTTGTCGATGGTGGTCTGCTCTGGCTCGCGGGCATGAGCGTCTAGTTCCTTCAAGGCGGATTCTTCTGGTGTTTCGATCGGGGCCTTTAGGAAGTTATTCACATTGCCTTGGTGGTCGGTAACTTTGTAAATACGTCGTTAGCGTACGGCACTATACAAGATTCTGGCAAGGCCATAGCCATAACCAGAGGAGGGGTTCAAAGGGGGAAGGAGACTGACTGGTTTCAGCGACTTCGTTTATGACCCACCAATCGGTTGGTCCTATTCGGAATTTGTACTGGATCTCGGCACCATTCTCAACCATGACCTGCTTGGTGAAGAAATGTTCGCCGTGCTGGTCCACGGTGAAATCCATCTCATGGGGATGCCATGGCGGGTCTGAGAATGACCCAGCCACATAGATGGGGGGGTTGACGTCCTTCTTCTGATAGGTGAAGGTCACCGCGACCCTTCGCTGAGCCATGCTGAACGAACTAGATACCAATTTATCTTTTATCACGAATACCTAGGTAGGAACTCGAGGATTGGGATGGCGAACGGCGAAGGGGCCGAGCAGTTGGACGATACAAATCGGGGCGACTCGTGAGATTGTCCAGTGCTGTATCTGCTTGGTTGCTTTGAGATTAGTGTATCGTCGTAGTGAGCTGGTCAGGAGACAGTATAACGAATGCCAGTCAAACACGGCAGCATTGTGCATGGAAGTTGATATACAATTTGCTCCAGCACAGCTAAGAGGCATCCCAACTCAGGTCGGACACAGAGGGACTAACAGGGTCATGGTTGAGGTTTAAAAAATATCGACGAGCTTACCGGTTGGTGATAGTTGCTGCGCTGTAAGATCCGGATTGGGAGAAGTTGGGCAAGACGGGAGCCGTTGAAGGGAAGGGGAAAATAAGAACGACGACTAACCGAGAAACTCGGAAGAAAATAATACCAATGGGAGAGCGGTCAAGTACGGTATATGTGTTTGTTGGGCTGCGTGGTCCTAACGCATGTTTTACGCCAATATGGGTCGATTGGTTGTCACCACTGGGCGAAAATACCGGCGAGCCGATGCCACTCCTACTGGCTTATATCGAGACCTGGTGTGTCGAGTAAGGACCTTGACAACTCTAGGGCGCTCATTGGCTCGAGCGGTTGAAGATAGCATCCCATACTGGCTCGCCATCCTTGATGGCAGGCCCTACTGCTGCAAGTCACCGGGCCTTGCTTTACCTAGGTCTAGCTTCTCATAGCTAGCACGACTGCTTGCCTATCCGGGCCAGTGCCAAAGCAGTCTCAAGCAGGCCCGAGATATCGACGTTTACCTAGGTCCATTCTGTAGACAACGCTCACGAATTGACGGCCATCTAAGGTAGCGTCAGACGTGGGACCCAACGCGGGACCTGTAGGTTGTAGGTACCTTGGGTAGGTTACAGCTCGCCAAAAGCTGCAGATGTGGATTCATCGTGTGGCGTTATGCCAATGGTCAAAAGGTTAAAGATGGATCACGATGGAGGAAGCATGGAGGAGATGGAGGCGGGCTCCAGTCTCATTGCTCGACTCGGTCTGGGCGCGATGTTGAGAGCGAGGAGGTAAGCGGAAGGCAAGGCAAGGCAAGGCAAGGTAAGGGGGTCGATGGAGGGACTTGGTGCGATGTGATGACGAATTCCCAAGCCAAGCTTATAGGTAAGACTGCGTATTACCACAATATGACGGGGAAAGGTGTGACAATGAGTCCTAGTTCGCGTTGAGAAGCTGAAGGGAGGGTGGGCTTGGTGGGCGAGAAGATATGGAGGGGAGAGGGGAGGGGTGGAGGTTAACGGAGCAAAAGATCCAGCTGGATATGCACGGCGATAAAGGCCTTGACTGGGTACTTGGGTACATCTTTGAGCCTGCGTGCATAAGCGGGAGGTATGGAATGCCTGAGGTGTTCAAGGTACTTGGGTACGTGTAAAATCCGTAGGAGGTACTTACTTAAAAGAGGCGGGCACCGCTAAGGTTAAGTACCTAACCCAAATCCATCAAATACGGATTCTTCAGGCGGATAATTCCATATTCCGTATATTTCTTGCCTATCAATAACATCATATGAGCGAATAGGAGCCACCCTCAGCCATTCTGCCGGGCGGTAAGGACCCTCGCCCCTTACTACTACCTAGGTACCTACCTACGTAACACTCAGTACCTAATGCTAGCGCACCGTTTCATCCATTGTCCATTCATTCCCGAGCCGGCGAAGTTGGTGACACAAACAAACGGGCACATCGAATTCACGGCGACTCCCATATCCGGCGACCCGTCCGGTAGAGACCTCTCTCACCTTCGCGACCTCCAAGCTGACACATCCGAACAAATCCTCAGCATCGACTATTCTCCCTTAAAAATCAAGCCATCGCCATGTCGGTGCCGCCGCAGCTCATTCGCGTGAAGCGGAAGGCTACCGAGGAGGCGCCAGTCTCGTTCCTCCGTGAGTTGCCGGACCAGCACCTACGCTGCGACGCAGTCAGCATCTGACCCCTGTCTAGGCGTCCAGGAGAATAAGCGGCACCGAAGCGAGGCATTCGTGTATCGACGACAAGAAGAGAAACCCAACAGCTCCCACAGCGAACCCCCCCAATCCCAGAGGCCCATCATCCATACCTCTGAGCCGCACACTCGTACCAAAGCCTCAGGGTCCCAGGCCACAGGAGCACGCGATACGCGCACCAACAGCAGTAGCACCAAAGACAATGCGCCCAGCCCCGATGTAGGTGATTTGGGTCCTAAGGCCGCTAGTGTGGCTTCCTCGCCGCGACGATTCCATATGTCGAGAAAGGACATAGTGCTTGCGGCCGCTCCTTACTCTAGCCGGACCCATGGCGGCGTCACTAAGAAGCGCTCTGCACCTACGCTCTTCGTGGAGCGCAAGATAAAACAGATTACTTCGAGACCTTTCAAGAAACTGCAGTCTCTCGCTAATGTTATCGGATCTGGAACCCCGTCGGCCCTGCCGGCTGAAAACATGGATGTGGACAAACCAGAGCTTCGGAAACTGAAGAAACCCGGAGTGGCGAAGCTCGCTAACGAGGGGGGTAGCCAGAAATACAAGGCCGAACTACCAAAGGCCATGACAGACAGATGGAAGGTCGACATGGACAAGCTAACGGACGAGATGAACGCCTACGCCATGGAGCAGATTGGGCTCAACCTCCAGAAAGCTAGCGACGAACGACACGCTCAACCGTCCACGAAGGCGCAATCTAAACTCAGGCCGAAACTGCCTGCCAAGCGATATGCAGAGCGCCATCCCGAAGTACTGGCAACGGCCTCCGCGGACAGGGATATGATGGACACGGACGTCGATATCAGCGACAGCGACGACGGCGAGTACATTATCGAAACCTACGAGCGCGTCCCGGCCAGCAAGTTGGGTGAGCACGTGCCACCGCAAAGTGTTGGGGTTCTTGTATTTGATGAAGAACCCGATTTGGAGTACTTTTATGGGGACGCGGCCGACAGCGAGGACGAGTGGGCCGAAGACGAAGAAGACGAGAACGGTACGCGCCTGCATCCCTACCCTACACCCCCCCCCCCCCCCCAAAAAAAAGAAAAAGAAAGAAAGAAAATCGGTCGCGACGCGAAAATGGCGATCTAACCCGGCGGAATCCACAGCCGAGAACTACTACACGGCGGACTACCCTGATGAGGAGGTCGCGTCGGACGACGAGTACGACCGCAACCCGTACTCATTCCGGACGGGGAATGCATCAGATCTAGAGGAATACGACACGCGCAGTGACAACAGCGACGACGACGACACGGCGGCGCTGAGCGACCAAGAGACCCTGTCGGGCCGGTTCACAACCTACATCGGCCGGGGCGGCCTGAGGACGAACCATCTATGATGAGGTGCGCCACTGCTAAGGATACAACAACGAGGATGTGGCGCGGCCAAAACTACGTACGGGGCGCGGGAAACCACTCCTCGCCGCGTCCACAATCTTCCGACTACTAAAGCGGCACGCCGGACACGCTGGCCGGGCCCTAGTGTTAGTGCGAAGGTGACACGACTCAGCGTAACCCGCTGGCACCAACATCAACTGACATGAGGCCCGGGGCGGAGCGAGGAAAGACAAAGGCGGCGGGACGAGGACGCACATGTGTGTGTGCCGCAGCGGAGGCGCACATTTCCCTTCTTCTTTCGTCTTCCCCCCACCCCCCCTTTTTTTCTTTTCTTTTTGGGCGTTGCTTTGTCTCTCGTCCTGGTGGTAAGAATAGTCAACCAGACCAGGGATCCAGCAAACAACACATCGCCCAATCTGCAGCAACCTCCGAGTGGCCCTCGAGAGGGATCCGCTGAGTGCGCACAGCCAACCCGGGGACGGGAACACCGACGCGAATACTTTAAACGGGTCTCGAGACCGCCCTCTCTCTCTTCCCCGCTGTTCCTCATTGGTATGCGCAATGCAGCGGCGGCGGCGGCACCACCGAACCAAGTCCTACTCGTGGCCCGAATTTCCTCGTGCAAGGATCGCCGCAGGGTACATACCTATGCAGGTATGGAATACATAGATAGGTCACACACACACCTGGCGAGGGGAAACGCGCATTCACGCCTTCTGTTCCCCCTTTCCCTTACCCCCGAGACTCTCGCGAGATGGGGGATCGTCTCAACCGGCGGCATAGCTCTCGAGGCTTTTTTTTTTCCTTACTTTCTGCTCTGTGTTGCAACGCAGGAGCAGCACCCGCCATGGTCACTACGGCCGGTGTGCCGAAGCCACGAATGGAATGGACGGGCAAGACTGGGGCCATTATTTAACATGATTCGGCATTAGGCATTAGTGTTCTTGTGTTATTGTTGGTTGTCATTTATTATAGCTACGCGCGAAATGTGGTACCCAGACACCGACAACGAGTGATATACCCAAAGCAGGAGGGGGGTGATCCTCCCAAACAGCCGCTCACCATGCTACCGAACCACCAAACACCTGCCCTTCCTGCTGCTTCTATGCACTCCCCTCCTCCTTCTCCTAGGCTTTCCCCTCCGTTGATGCAATGTGTATGAGCTTGCCTGCCCTGGCTTCCTCGACGCTGTGATTGCATGTGAAGGCCGAAGGCGTACGAGAGTCCTGTGAGCGATCGCATACCTATGTAGAGCATAGCAAACATGTGATACATCGCATCCGTCCGTAGCATTGTCAATGAGTAGATAGCCAGCTCTGTAACGGAAATGGGAGCAACGAGAGGGGGGGGGGGGGGGAAAGACCGTTTTTGCTAGATAAAAGAAACAAAAGAGGAAGCAAAACAAACCGCCCAAGGCGGGTATCCGGTAGTAGCAGCAACAGTAGTAGGTACATCATTACCAAATACCATATCCCGTGTCCCGCATCCCGTGTCCCGCATTCCGTGTTCGTGCCGTCGTCATATCTCATCAGTTCAGTCAGTCAGTTGAGTTGGTCAGGTCCAGGCCAGCCCCGGCCCCAGTCAGGGAAAAAGAAGTCCCACTACTAAACAATTCATCCCTCCTTTTTCCCTCTCCTTTTTGATTCTCCCCCTCTCGCCCGTTAGTCGGTCCAACCACCAGGCAATCAGTAAGTCAGTCCAAAAAGCCGCCGTCGCCGTCACCGATGTCGTGCGCCTGTATGTAGGGGTGTGTGCGCGGGTTGGGTATGGGCTTCTTCCAAGGTCCCGCTTGAAGGAGAAATAAAAGAAGAAAACGAAACGAAACAAACCAAATGTGAATCGCCGCCCACCCGCTCCTGTTGAAAAAAAGAGGGGAAAAAAAATCCCCCGTCTACTCCGCTGCCGTGTATCATATCGCCCGTGGGACTTCTCCCCCCGCCTCCCCCTTTTTATCTTCCCGCCTCACGCTCCCTCCCTTGCTCTGCCTCCTCCAGGACTAACGATGGGTGGTGGAGGGAGTTGACCCGTCTGCGCCGCGCTGCTGTCGATTACCCCGTCTCCTATTTTCTTGGGTTACGAGCGAAAAGCAAGGAAGAAAAGGGACATAAGTAGCGTATCGGGTGTCCAGTGTCGGGGAGCGGGTATATATAGTATGGGTGGATAACCTAGGTAGGTAAAGGAGGCACAGATACATCTAGGTGGATGTATGGGAATCCTTACCGGTAACTCCATACTCTCGTTACCATGGGTGCGATTAAGAGGTAGGTACCCATAGACAAAGGCACCGACAACCGAAGGCAAGTTCTCGCCATCGTGTGGTAAATTGCCTACACGTCTCGCTGTTGATGTCGTTTCGGGTCTTCGAGTTACCTGTTGACCGCGGCTGCGGGTTGTTTTTCATATACGTGGAATCCGTGCCATTCGCGAATGGTAACTTCACATATGGTCCTCTAGGCTGTGGTCCACACCATCGGTGCTGTCGGAGTAGGGGCCTTTCTGTGTGTCTCGCTCTCGGTCCGGCTCAGGGCAGCAGGCACACTCGCCCGTCTCCAGCCGTTCCACCCACGTTCCCCGTGCGATGGCCTCCTGCTTCTTGAGCTCCCGCTGCGGGATGCGTTCTTTGACTGATGGAAGCAGTTAGAATTCCTATCTAGATAGGCCAGCAAGAGAAGGAAGAGAGGGGAAGAGACCTACCCAGTTCAGCGGCTGCCTGTTTGTCCTTGGCCGGGACCCAATCGTACTCGACAGCCCGTTCAGGATAGAGATAAATAAGACCGAAGTACGGCTTGTCATCGCCCTGGTCCCGGACTTTCACGCTTATCGCCTTGATGTGTCCGTTGGGCAAGAACACAAGCGTCCTCCCCTTGTCGACGATGTGAGGCATGTGGTCATTGTCTCGGTAGTGGATGCCCTGGATGCCCTGAATCCGGCGGTCCATGGGGAACTTCCCCCGGAATCGCCGCCTGACCTCGCGCCATGCGAGCTTCAGATCGACCTTATTGAATCGGATATAATCCTTCTCCTCGAGCGCGTACTTAACGTTGCAGTGAGGTATGTCTTTTGACCTAGCACGCTCCTTCTGAATAATGTCGCCGGGCGGCGATGGCTGTTGGCGAGGTCGTAAGTGGCGGCGATCGTGAAATCTGGGAGAGTCGCGCGGCGGGTGGCGGTAGAAGGCGGGCGGGCTCCGGTAATCCAGCGTAATATCTAAGGACATCTCTAGCCATCCTGGTTGCGGGAGAGGGCTTCTAATAGTATCGGATTCCTTCCTCCAGAGGTTGAGCTTCTGAGTAATAGGGTCTTCCAATGGCTGTGTTGTTGGTTTTGCCGCAGGTGCACAATCGTGCCCAGGCTCAGGACTAGAACTCGGCGTGTACAGGTGCCCCTTAGATCTAAGAGATAACGGTGGTCGGCGATGGCCCTCATGCTCCGAAGGCACCAGAAGGCGATCCACGCCCGGAAGCGCGCCCGGAAGCCTTACTTTCTTGTAGCTTCCATCTGCTGAGTTGCTTTTTCGTTTAAGACTGTCGCTTCGAGCCGGTATCCAGTCCAGTCGGCCAAGTTCATCAAGGCCGTGTCTCGACTTCGGCGATCGGGGCGACGGTGGTCCAGTCGAAAGCCTGTCCCAAGAATCTGCGCAAGACTCCTGGGAGAACGAAGAGCCAGACCGGAAGCTCAATGGAGAAGAGGAAGTCGGCTCTAGAAACCCAAAATCTGGGATCGTACTGGTTGCTTGCCCGCGGGAAAATGGATTTTCGAAGAGCCCTGCGTTAGGCCGGGAAGACCGAGGTTGTAGTGGACGTAATGGCAGAGTCGAGTCCGGAGCAACCCTCCGATGCACGGCCGCAAATTCCATACTGTCCGCGTTGCTATACATCTCTGCCGGAGTTCCCTTAGAATGAAAACAGAATGGAGCAGGGGGGGAAGCCTTGAGCAGCAGAGGATACAGGCTGACAAAGTGGAGAGTTGTGAAGGGATCAAGACCATTTATGACTGCGGGAATCGGTTTGGAAGGGGTAGGCAGGTGGAGGCCGGCGTCAGCGACGTGCCCTACATTTTAATATAGACCAACAAAGTCCCAGTACGCTGGCACAAATCTACCAAAGAGGGTGTGGTATCTTGCAGACAAGGCACCTCTGCGCGTAGGTGGGAATAGCAAACACCCCCGGGTATCTGTAGTCCGGCGACTATTGCTCCCTGTCTCTCAGCTCCCGATATATCTCATGTAGGTCATTTGGATTGATAAGAAGGCCTCTTGACGCCAGGATCACGTAGACAGAGATCCAACTGGATCGTGCTAGTGCGGTCAAGAGATTGATGGCGCTACGAGAGAGAGACATGGCCACTGCGGAGAATAAGTGTCTTGCCGCATAGGGAATTTACACCTAGCAAAGTCGGGAAGCCGAGGTGGGAGGGGAGCAACAGCAGATATGTGACAATGGAGAATGGCAATACATGATCTAGTGGCGGTATACCTGAACAGAGGGGTCCATCCAAGCCCCGATTTGCGTGAACAGATGGACCATGGCGCAAGGGGGGCTTGAGTGGTAATATGGCTACCGTCGAGGGCGAGCACTCACACACTGTTTCAACGCTCTATGCAACCGAATCGATGGTGGCCGATCGTGCGTAGGCCGACCAGGCCCCTAGATGAGCCCATCGAGGCGGAGAAACAGCGTTGCAAGCACGCGAGGCCGTATAGAGAGGTCGCCTGCCTGCCTGCAACGGGGCTCTGCGAAGCTAGCGTAACTCTCCCGTTGCCCCGAGATCGAAACCAGAGCAGACTGGAGAATATGCTCGCCCGAGGCGGTTTGCAAAACCTCATTATCAATACTTTGCACTGTGACCGATGGCCCATGGGTCATGACACGCCATTCGCCCACACGCCTAGGGAGGCTCCCAGACGGCTGGGACGAGCTAGCCAATGGAAACCCTAAGGAAGCTAGGAGCAAGTTAACCGAAGAGGGGGTTGGAAGGACGTGTATGCGGACCGGTTTATGCACTAAACAAATGTGAGAAGGCAGAGTGAGACCGAGTTATGCTAGGTGTGCTGTTGGCCCTTCCCGCGAAGATTCCTGGGCGGCACGTAGAGGCGGTTCTGCCATGTCGCCAACCACCTGAGGGAACGTTGCCCGAGGGCCCAGTCGGAGAAGGGGCTTAGCCTGCTCTGCGAAGCCGACTTGTCTATATAGGACATCAAGGTCATATTACCAACAGGTCAAGGCGCGCGGTAAGGCCGTCTTTTTTTTTATTTGGACATCCGCAAGCGCGCGACGGATGTTATGGTCGACCTCATTGGGCCGTCGGCATCGTGGGGGTGTTTCCGTGGTCCAGACTCTTTGACTCTCGGGCCGGCAGAGCGTGGGTGGAAAGTCGGCTCAGCAATAAAACCTGGCCCAGCTTGGCTCTGCCCAGCCTCCGCCCTCATTCCCTGCAGATGCAGATTTCTTGATAACCGACAAACCCGTCTTAGCCTTGGTTGCCAATAACCCAACACGGGATTCACACACCCTGCATGTGAGAGGCCTGTCCATGTATGTATGTATTAGATCGCAACGAACAACCATGAGACGAACTGGAGAATCGCCAGATCTTACGATGGCCACGTACCCCTGCCTTAGAACTTGGAAAAGAAGCCGAAGAAGAAGAAGTCGAGGAAGAAAAGCAATAGTGGCACGGTGGAAAAGAAGAGCAAGTCAAGTCGAGCCCGTAGATCGATTGTGAAGATCAGATCCTCCCCTCGTGACTGGGTCTGTAACAAGACCCCAACGATCCCAAAAATTCCCTCTGCATGTTGATTGGATCCTGTTTAGACAGGCATGCAGTAAGACCTAGTTCTAAGGCTACTGGTGTTTACGTACTTGTCCACCCTCAGACTTGTTCATTCTTTTTCCCCCCCCAACCCCTCGACGACGCCCTACTGGCCTGGCAGCAGAAGCCACTTGTAATAATACGCACAGCGGGCTATGGTCAATCCAAATTTCTTGCATCATTACGATACAATTTTCCTCGAAACTGGAGTGAGCTGATGTGATCTTCAACTCCGATACGACCTCAGAAGCCATGCCCGGGTCGACGTTGGAGTCGATGCAAGTTTTACCTACTAATCATTGCTTTTTCTTCCCGTCTCCTAGATTGTCTTGACCGCTAGTAGATCGGCGAAGACGCAATACGATAAGGCCCAATGGCAGCATCCCAATGTTAAAATTAACGAGATCAGCTATTTAGTCAGACGAGTCCATTATGTGGACCGCCGTTCACGGTCTGGGATAACGATTGAAACATACTGACGCCAAAAACCTCTAGCATCAAGGGTTCTCCAGATCGACCTTGGGCGTTCTGTAACCACCGCGCCGAGACGATTGTCAGATCCTACTGTCGAATGAAAGTCCATATATGATAACTGTAGCCAATTTCGAGAGCCCCCCGCCTCGGAGACTCGGAGACTCGCTTATAACACTCCTCAGCTCCCCACGGTTTCTAGCAGTTGTAAAAAAAAAAAAAAATAGAAAGAAGTGATCGATCGTCACTAGCAGACTACCTCTAGCTCGTATCATATCCAAATGCGCAGTGCCCGAAGCATCCCGCTAGTGATGAGACAGCCTCTCCAAGTACCTCTAGGCAGTCGGTATCTTTCTGACATATCACATTGGTAGGTCATCGACATCTATTGATAAGTCAACGTCTAAGACTGTCTCAACCTCCAGCTTCAGTAACATTGTTCTTTTGTCGTAATTGCTCCTCCGGGCTCCTTTTCTTTGTTCTCGAATGTGAGCTTAGTGCGGTCACAATCCCGCGGGGAGAAGACTGTCTCAATAATCGTTGAGGCTCCCTAGAAAGCTGAAACATGGCAGACGAGAACTTGAATATCCGCAAGACGGCGCTACTAATCAGAAAACGTCGGTGATCCTCGCAAGATAGTTACATGCCCAAAGGAAGAGGCTTTTGAGCCTCTATAGATGAGCCCGGCACGGTCTCTTAATGTGGGAGGGCTCATACTCGACGAGCAGCTTTGCACTGAGTAGGCTTGTGCTAACCGGAGCGAGTCTAAAGGTATATATCGCTATACCCTGTACAAAGTGACGGTGGGCGCAGATGGGATTGATGATTGCACAAGCACATCATCAATGTGCAAGCCGCAAACCTCGCTATCAGGACCAGCAACTGGTTGGCGTGGACGATAGATCACAACTTGGAGGTTCCACTAGTGTGGCCGTCGTCGGCTCCTAGCTTCATCCTATCAACCGACGTACCAGAGTCGGGGCCTACACTAGATGAGCGTAGGTCGTTATCATCAACCTCGATGAATGATTCGTCACCTGTAAACCTCCTATCCCCGGATCAGCTGGCTGCGAAAGGAACCTCTGAGAGACAGGGCACCAGCAAAAAGCACTTACCATCCCCTTTCCTCGCCACACCGAAGGAAGCTACAGTCCGAATCTAGCTCGCAGATCCAGCCTCCATTTAGTCCAGCCGCCCTGCGCCTCTGTGGTGACGCTATATCAGGCCACCCTGAGTCGTGTGGATAGCGATCGGCAGCACCTGTGGAATCGGCTCCCGGGCAGACCTCAGATCCAGCCTCACCGATCTGACTCCCGCCCTGCGCGGTCGGGGCTGCAGAATTGAGGCCCTCCTCACCGCTAGGACCAATCAATTCCCCAAGGCTAGGAAGTCTCCGCCGTCGGTAGCGGCTCAATCCACAGGTGAATGCGCGAAAATCGACGTCCATCTGCCCAGTGAGAACTCTCCCGAGAGCGATGACCACAGCTGCATGGGTACACACTAGCACCGCCTTGCGCCCCTCCCGATCGCTATGTTTAATGATAGTGTCGATTACCTTTGTAACCCGGTCGTGTAGGTGCGGTAGCGACTCTCCATAGCGTGAGGGCGCCGGATTAGACGCATAAGTAGCGTCGATTTCGGGAAAATAGCACTGTAGCTCATCCACGGGCGCTGACGACGGGTGCTCGAAGTGAGCAGAGCCATACCACTCGCTCAGCCCACGGTCCGCACGGATCTCAAAAGGGGCCTCCTCCGAGACATGCCCAGGCGACTGGGTCTGGCTACGTCTGAAGCTACGCACAAATGGCTGAATAGTCTGTAAGCACCGATAATATGGACTCGAGTAAACCTGCTCAACTGGCGGATCTAGCCGTAATAGGTGGCTTGCTAGCTCATTCGCCTGCTCAACGCCGTGAGACGTGAGGGCAGGGTCCGTTGGCAAACCCGTAGGGGACCGGATAGTAGCCGTATAGTTGCCGGTAGACGGTTCGACACTCCACGGCGAACGGAACTAGGGGAAGAGTAAGTCTTCTTTCTGTAAAATAGCTTAAAGTGGCTGCTACTAGATAGCAGGAGAGGATAAGATGAATGGTCTCAGAACGGATCGAGAAGAGTTGGGCTAAAACGGGGGTTACCAGGCGAGCTTGCAGTGATTACTGGCTTCGTTTAGGAACTCTAACTTCTCACCCCATGCCGGGTCACGTAAATGACCTCGAGAGACATCGACACCCGTCGTTCGCCGCGAGCGTATGCTAAGGGGACTCCACTAGCTCTGAGCGCTGATCCGATAATGGGGGGAAACGAAGGAATTAGGCATGTAAGCTAGAGAGCGTGCAGGGCGAAGGGTGGCCGGCTTCAGATTGGCCTGGGCCCCTTATTGACCAGCCTGCACTGTAGATCGGCAGCTGAGTTGCTGACTCGGTATCAAGGCTGGACTGCTAATGCTCAAGGGGTAGGTAGGCACATTCGCTAAGGGGAAGAAGGCGGATTTGCAGATGTCCGAAGTTGGCGATTTGAGGAGTGAGCGTGTGCGAGAGGCCAGCTGGCTACGCTATCGTCGGCTCGAAAGGAAAGTCGTCCGAAGTTGTTATGGATAAGTCCACATAGTCCACATAAGAGACGCGCCACTAAGTTGGTGTTGCCGAGGCAAGACACTCCTTCTATCCTAGGCCGATGACTAATCTGTACACGGCGTAATATCATTGGGTCGAGATTGTGGGCTCTGGTCACGTGATACATGGAGCACGTGTGCGCACACATCCCTAAGTACCTATGTACCTGTGTACATAGTAACCTAGAGAACCTCATCTAGGTAGAAACCCCTGAGAGAATTACTCCATTTTCGCCTTGCTCATCTTCATCGACAAGGCTTCCCATTCACTATCTTTAAATAAAAAAATCAAGACATGAAGGCAGTATATACGAAGGCAGTATACGTGACACATTGTGTGAGGTCGGCTCCCGTTCCACGCTCCCGGGCTATTGAGCACGAGTTGGCGGGTCTTCCTGCGAACATTTCACTAGCACAGAGAGCCTCACGACGAACAAATGCAAGACCGACGGGTATTCTCCTTTCTTTTTTCCTTCAACATCAGTAATCTATCCATTCTATACCCATATACGCTTTACCAATGCGCATTTAAAAACGTGATCCCACTTGTTGGTAAACGTTTCGCTCAATCTATTGGCAAGCCTAGGTAAGGAAGTCTTATGCCAATGCTAATACTAGAGCTAGGTTGGCTGGCGCTGCGAGCGGAACCCATTTAGTTGCCTAGAGACGTCAAGGGTTAGCAGTTGTTTTAGGGTACGGTAGCCCTGGTCGAGGGCGTATTGTATGGGGTTTACTTGCAGTCGTCGTCCGCAGCAGCAGCAGCAGCAGCGTTGTTGTTGTTGCGGTTCCCGGCATTATTGGCGTTGTTGCGGTTTCCGCCGTTCGCCGCCTGACCAGCGTGGTGCCTCTTCTGGTTGCTGTATATGGGGTTAGTAAATCCATTTGGATAGAAATACGAAACTGGGCGTATGGGACAACGCCGATTGCGATACCCGCGACATGTACGAAAGGAAGCAAATTTTTTTCATGGCTAGGTCTGTCGTGGAATTGTACCCACAGCTCCCGGGAGTAGCTTACTTATTGCAGGCCGCACCAGGATTGGCGTTGGCGTTGGCGTTGGCGTTGGCGTTGGCGGCGTTGTTATTACCATTAGCGTTGCCGGCAGCATTGGCGCCAGCATTTGCACCAGCGTTGCCGCCGGCCCTGTTGTTTCCGTTGGTCACAGCATTATCTATCGATAATTGTTAGAGGCCACGATCCGGATATGTTCGAAAGGGTATCATGGTTTAGCTGCTCACTGTTGTTGTTGCCACCGCGGTTGGCTTGCTGACCGGCGTGGTGACGAGGCAGAACCATGGCGGTGGCCGTAGTGGCAAGGAGCAGGATGTGGAAGAACTTCATTGTGACTGGCTCGAAGGGGGGTTGGTTGTCTAAGACGAGGAAGGTGATGATGAATGTGAACCAGGTCGAGGTTAACGAACAATGTAAAACGGAGGCCCAGCCACCAAGCACGAAAGAGAAGCAAAAAAAAGGAGGAAGGAAGAACGGTCGAGTTGATTGATGATCGTGGGATGGAGAAGAAAAGAAGGGAAAGCTCTATCCTAAGTGTCGCGAATAACTTCAACTACTTATACGTCCTCTAGCTACCCGGAGAGTCCATAGTGGGCCTCTCGACGCGGTCGCGATGGCCGTACTGCAGTATTAAGCTAAGGCCCGGCCGAGGTAATACGGCACTAAGCACCTCTATTCGCAAACCTGCGTTTCCCCCGCCTTACTAGCATAGAGCAGCTTCCCGGCTTCGTGATGGGAAGTGGACGTGTGCCTATACCGACTATTGAATAGAGTCTCACGAAGCCCGTGTGGCAGGATTTCGCGACGTTTCAGAGGGATCTGAAGCAGGGTGGGACATCCAGAATATGGGGAACAGGGCTTGAGGCGCCCGTCGCGGTGTCTGATTGGATCGTTGAATCCCAGCTGACTGGGATCTCACACAAGCATTTCTCGAGCTTGCTGGAAATAGCAAGTCCTAGTCGGCGACAATCCCCAGACCCTACCCTGTTGGGGGCCATCGGGGGGCCATCTGTAATCAAGCTTAGTTGGGCATAGCCAGGCCCTTGGCTTTGTCGATCTTTCATTGGAGACAAGAGCTAGCAGCCTCAGCGGCATTTTCTACCATTGGTTTTGTTGATGCCAAATCTCCGTGCACGGTACTAGTCTCCTACGGCCGGCCCTGGTCCTGGCGCACCCTCCAATCTTGACGCCCTGCTCGTAAACAATGTGAACCTCCCCCCAGCCCATCCCCCCTACCTATCACAATTAGGACGTCGTTCAGTCTTAAGTCTTACTCGCCATGGCCCCGGGTTCTGGTCGCTAATGTCCTGTTGGCGTTGGAAGCCGCCGTTGCACAGGCCCAAGTAAAACACGAAGAGTTTTCTATTGAAAAGTCCCCTAATTATAAACAAGGGTTTATAAGCTACCTAGTCCATCGGTATGTAGGTACATAGGTAGTATGGGCGGGAGAGTTGGCTGGCTGGCTGGCTGACTGGCTGACTGTCCCGGGAAATAGGTAGGTACGTACAGCGCCAGCTCCAACGGTCTATGATGTCGAATATCAACAATTCCGATCTTCCAAAATTTTTGAACCTCGTAGACTGCCTAATACGCGACTCGGCTTCGGTGCCAACTGCAAAAAGAGACCCTTACTCCTCTTGGGAGAAGGGAGTCGGATAAAATGATAGGAATGAACGAGATCTCTGCAAGGGTAAACAATGATTCCAGCTAATCAACTAAGCTCCCGTTCTTCGCAGACCTTCAGGCTCGGTGTTTACGGTCATGGCGGCTCGGATATCTCCTCGGAATTGCAACTATCAACGGCACGTACCCTATGTACTTAACTAAGCGAGAAGTTCCATATTCGTTAGTAGACTCATTGTTGAGACCAGGAGTTGGGTGCACGCCCCATACCAACTAATCTAAACTAGGTACCTACGTTTCTTTTAAGCGCCAAGCTGCGGGGCTGATACGCTCCATCGGGAGCACCTAATAACTGAGAACAGACCGAGCTACAGCGAGGTTAGAGAATAGCTGGGGCCACCCCCACAGGAGACGAAAAACCAAGAAAGAGACTATGGATTGCTCTCAACTGACGGGGGGGGGATACGGTTGGAAACGCGGTTGCAGAGGATCAGGTATTTTCACGCATTGGTTCTAGAAGTGGTAATATTTAACTGCCAGTGGGGACTGCCCGCTGAGGCTATCCTGGGGCCTCCCGTGGGGGGGTACTGTAGGCGTGTTAAGCTAGGCAATTTACAACTGTATTAAATGGCCTATTTAGCAAATCCTTTCTCTCGACGTCTCGTGCAACATGGAGCTATCTCCTGATACCTTGAACGTGCGAAAAGGAATCCTGCTCGTCATCGCAGTCGGCAGAATGAGTAGCAGATTACCGCCAGGGCTAGTGGCTAATACTATCGGGCGAAGAGAAAAGAAAGCAATAACAAATTCTAGAAGGGCTTAGCGGGATTCCTTCGTTTAGATAGGATGCTCGCTAAGTGGAGAGGTTTCAGCTTATAGCCAGGCGTCCAGACCCAGACACCCTTCACAACCTTCAGCCGTCTGAACGGTGGTGCGAACCAGCCTGGCATGCCTAGAGGAGGCTGGTCCGCTATAAACTGGAGAAATTGGGTGGCAATGAACCACTGGGAGTGTCAGGTCTTATTATTATTAGATACTCCGTGTCACAACGCCCGAGGTCTAATAAACACGGTCAACCTATCCCTCCTTGCAACCCGCTTCCGCCGCCGTGACGTAAAATCCTCATCTCCAGCGATCCCCTCGTCGGCTCGACTTGTCGCGTAGTACCCAAGCACTACGACGGTGTAGAAAGGTGGCGGTCATCCCTCTCTACTTGCGGCCTGCATATATATATATATATGTATACACGCTGTCTATCTTCCAGGTGCATATAAGTACTAGGTATTTAGAAAACTAAACCACCCTGCCCCCTTTTTCCCCACATTCAGCGACTAGGCGAGTATCTGCGCTCTCTCATGCAAGGGACATCCAGTGAAAGAACCATTCGAGGCATATTAGTATATGTAGGGCTAGTCTCGGGACGGCTTCCAACTCTGGAACACTTCCCTGGGGGCTCCCCAGAAGCTTCCCTATAGGATTCGGTCAATGTTACGTGCCTACACACGGTAGCATCCATAGGTAGAAAGGAATCTGCAATATCGCTGGGTACGCGTAGCAGCAGCAGCAGCAGTCATTCCATTGGCCCGTCGCCGGTGGTCTATATTGCTACGGGTACCTACTTAGAGGTAGGCGTGATATACCTAGTCCACGCCCAGAGGCTTCTGCTCGCTTCTCAAATACAGTCGCCATAATTAGCAGTCAACCAGTGAGAATAGCCTCCCCAACAAAACCAATACGACATTGTAAGAAAGCGTCAGGGCCCAAGACAAGGTTCCCGAAAATCTACATAATATACTTGCGCACATCTCCTCAGCCCCCAAAATACGAATTCCGGTTTATTGCTTGCATGTTTCTAGGTTGATATCAATACAACACAATACACTCCGACACAATATAATGCGGCCGTGTCACCACAGCACGAACCAGATATGCCTCGCGTCTCTGGCCTGACCATGACAAAACTCGCCCATACTATGGAGGTGAGTCAAATAAATCATCACTTATGTTACGGCCCATGCAAATGGTGCGGTTTCGAAGATCACATTCCTGTATGTGGTTGTAGTAGATATCCCACTCAAGATGTAGAGTGATGGCAATTGCAACATAACAGTATTATAGGAGACATTACTCGGAAAAGCGCATAGAATCTCGGGGTGGATAGTCCTAGCAGCGGAATCAACGTCCGAGATACGGGCGGTTAAAACACGGAGCTGATTCAGAATCTAGCCATATTACAGGTACGTAGAGGTAGGCACCTAAATTAATAGGGGAAATGGGTACTGTGTAGACGTATTGTGCCACATTAAACAGGCCGCACATACTCTCACGGGTTCACCTATCGCTTGGTCCGTATTCTAGGAGTTCAAGACCTTAGAATTGTATATTACCCATGTACACAACGCAATACATAATGTTTGGGAATATGGGAATGCATGTTAGATGCGTAATGTGGCCAAAACTAGACACCAAGCAAATCCAAGTAAGGCACAAGATGGAAGCCTCTATATATTCAACCCCTCTAAACAGAAAATAGGACTGGTCATTGTGAGGAGAATATGGCAAGGTTATCCTTGGATTGCCTTCGGCCAGGGGAAAAAGCCAGGTATGTATCACGTCTTGGGTATTAGGAGCATAGGAAAGGGGCGAAGGGCAGAAAACGGTAGCGACTCTACCTACACGATAACCAAGGGGATAATATCTGTACTTGCCAAAAGGGTAGCTGGCTATTGTGTTATAGTTTATTAAATGTCGCAGGAAAACGTAGACGCCTTACCATTTTTTAATGTAGGCTCAATTTCTGTCACACGGGGATGGAACCCTGCGCCAACAGATTAGGCCATAAAGGTTAAGAGGATAATATCGGGCATTAAGGCCGTTACCTCGGCGACCTGCTAAGGAAAGTCCTAGATAAGCTTCGGATAGCTTCGGCATTAAGGTATAAAGGTATAAAGGTATAAGGGTACTTCCGGGTTATATTAAGACGAGAAGGGAACGTAGAACTTAGGAGAAGATAAGGACCTAAGAAACCTCCTATAGAATTATTAGTTAAATTAAACCTATTTTAAGTATATCCCTTTGTTATAGATAATTCTATACTACTCTTACCCTTATAACTTTATTATAAGTTAGTAATAAGAAAAGCCTACGCTTAAGCCGGCGTTATACGCTAAAGCCGCTACCCCGGTATTATTACTACCGGATTAACCTCGACCCTTTACTAAAGAACTAAAATCATAGGCTTTCTTATTCCCGCGACTAGCCGCTTCGGGAATAGCGCCGATCTTTATAGCGAAGGTAACTTAGATAATAATTACGATTAATAAATTAAAAGCCGTAATAACGGAGTTAAAAGTAAAAGACGCCGAACGAATTACCTTAATACCTTAGCCGGAGCTAACCCCCGAATTAATTAATAAATCCCTCGTCGTATACTAACCCTAGGAATATAAAGTAGTTATAACGGATACTCCGGAAATCGCGAACTTAGGAGTAGTTATACGTAATCCTCCGTAATAAATAATAGATTTATATAAGTAGATAGGATAGGTATATTAAAGCCTAGTAATATTAGTTAACTAGGTCGACGTAAGATACCGATAAAATACGATCTTAAAGGAATAGTACGAATAACTACGATAGCTTTACTAAACCGCTACGGTAATATAAGCTACCGGTATCCGAATTACGAAGATATAGATCTACGAGTTCTAGAAATAGGTCGTAGAATAAAGTACTTACTTCGCTTAGAACGTATAGGAAACCGTAGCTAAGTTTACCCGGTAGGATAAAGTACGAACGGCCGTAATAAACTAACTTCGAAACGCCGTACTATAAAACTAACGAGTCTTAACTTAGCTACGCGAGGAATATAATAAGTTAATAACGGACGTTAACTCCTAGGCTACGTAGAAGGATGGATAGATTAGCGAAATCCTTAGTAAAGAATACCTTACCCCCGGGGTTATGAAGGAAAAAACCTAGCTAATTAAGAACGACCTTAAGGCTTACGCGGCTAATTTAATTAAGGAATATTAGTAACGACGATTAAGTAATAAGCTAACGAATATCGAGTCTATTATCGTAAGAGCTAGCTAGAGAATAAGAACGCCTACTCCCGCGCCGGATACCCGTATTACGATAGCGTCTACCGAAAGATATATTAATAACGAGGCTAGAATAAAGGAGATTATTTCCGACGGCGTATTCTAAAACGCCGCGGTTAAACGTACCGCCGTACGCGTAAAAGCCCGTTTCTAAGACGCCGCGGTAAGCGCTTTTATATTAAGAGGAACCGGGTAAGGATTACCGTAACCCCTACGAACCCCGCGGAATGCCTTAAGGGACTTAGGGGATTCCGACGACTTAAATAACTTAAAATCCGGGAACCCGTAAAGGCTACGACGCTTATTCGGCGCCCCTAAAAAACCGTAGAAGCCTCTCGATCCGGCCGAGGAACGTATAATTAAGGCTTAAACTAAAGCCATAAATAATCGACGAAGTATTACGGTAACGATTAATCTAATATACCTTATTAAGCCTACGGCTTATAACGGTAAGGACTTAGCTAAATTCCGACTATAATAAATTAAGGTTAAATCCTACCTCGAAACTTATAAAGAAAGCTTTACCCGGAACGTCTAGAAGATTAATTAGGTAGGATCGATACTTACCGAAAAGGCCTAGCTCTAGTATTAATAACGGTTAGCCTAGGTAGAAAGGTTAATAATCGTCGATACTTAGGCGGGATATTCCTAAGTACTTTAAGAACGATTTAAAGACCCCGCCGAACGATATCGTAACTCTAAGAAGATATAAAAACTAAAGTATTAAAGAGATATCTCCTAGTACCTTACCGAGCTTATAAACCTTAACGATATCGTCTAATGGTTCGGAATTACCTTTTAGAATTATATCGCCCGTATCTTATCCGACGAAATAACTAAGCTAGTTTATTCGCGATTAGGTAGTATTCCCGAAAGCGATAAAGCCTTCCTTAAAGTAATTAAGGAAGCCGGCTAAATTTACGAAAATATAATAATTAACCTAGGGATTTCGGGAAAAGGAAGGTCCGCTTCGTAGAAGGAGTATACGAAAGCGGACTAGTAATAGCGGTAACCCGTAAAAGAGACTCGCTCCCGCTTAAGTTAACTAGTAAACAAACGTAAGGGAAAGGATAATAAGAAACCCGTACCGGCTAAGGACTTACGATAGATAGGTAATAAGAAGGCTTTAGCCGGAATTAACTAAGCCGCTATCGATTAACGAAAGAAGGATAAGAAAGCCTACTGGAAATACGGAAGGGATAATTACTAAACCCTAGCTTATTTCGTAAAAAAGGACTTAAAAGGACGGGACTTACCGGCGCTACCTAAAAAAGTCTTATCGGGAAAAAGAAAAAGAAAGGAGTCCGAGCTACTACCTAATAAAAGGGCTAGGATCGATATTACTATACGATAGGAGGAAATTCTTTCCCGTATTATAAAGCTATCCGACTCCGATAAAGAACGGGATTTTTAAATGCCCTTCCGTAAGCGTTAACGGAAGATAGGGGCGATAAAAATAACGTAAAGATTACGGTTATTAAACGGCCCGGAACGATAGAAGTAGCGGAAGCGGTACTAATAGCGAAGAAACTACGAGTCCCTTAGCGTAACCCCGACGAACTAAGGTTAGGTAAACGGCCTATTCATACGATATAAATAAAATATTAAGGAAAGAAATACCCCTTACGAGTCCTTTTAAATACCGGTAGTAAGGTATCCTTAATTAACGCCGCTAAAGTCGAATAATTACGCTTTTTTATTAACTAACGCTCCAAGGCTAGAACCTTAGTAGGATTCGACGGCTCGGAAATCTCGTTAGGAGGACTTTAGTATATTAATGAAATAAAGCTCCGTAGCTACGACTATATCTACCGTATCGCTTAGGAAGTTAATAAATTAAACGAAAAGGTCGATGCTATCCTACCTTAATAGTAAATAAAGGAATACCTCCCTTAAGGATTATTTATAGACGAACGGCTATACTTTAACTCGTTACGGTATTAGAATTATCGCTTACGGCCGGTTCGTATAGGAATAGTACGAGAAGTAAAGGCTCTAGTATAAGTACCGGAATAATTTCGTAACTTCGTTCCTATTATAACCAGGGAAGCCGAATAACGATTCCTTAATCGGTAACCGTAGGACTACGCTATTAAGCTCCGACTAGGAACTATTTCTCCGTAGGGACCTTTATATGTCATAAGCGGACGATAGCTAGATGCCTTAAAACCCTAGCTCGACGAAATAATAACCATAGGGAGAATCCGAAAATCCAAGGCCCTTTACGGCGTATTTATAATGTTTATAAATAAAAAGAACCTAGGTATCCTAAGACCGGTAGCGGACTACCGGGGGCTAAATAAAATTATAATACCCGTCCGATATCCGATTCCGCTAATTAACGAACTATAGAACCTATTCTAAACGGCGCGGTAGTTTATTAAGATTAATTTAAAATCTAGGTTCCATATAGTACGGATTAGGAAAGGTAATAAATGAAAAACCGCCTTTAAAACGCGATACGGGCTATACGAATATATAGTTATACCTATGGAATTAATTAACGCCTCCGTTACCTTTTAAGCCATAATAAACCATATCTTCCGCGACCTCTTAAACGCCGGGATTATCGCTTACTTAGATAATATCCTAATCTATATTAATACGTTAAAGGAATATAATAAATTAGTTAAAGAAGTCTTAAAACGGCTTATAAAGAACCATTTAGCGGTAGTCCTAAAGAAATATACCTAGCGAACGTAAGAAGTTAAATTCGTAGGATATAATATAAGCCCCCGAGGTATTACTATATCTAAAGATAAAGTAAAAGCTATCCTTAATTAACGTACCCTAGCTATACTTAAAGACTTATAAAGCTTTATTAGGTTCGTTAACTTTTACCGTAAATTCATACGTAATTTCTCGGGCATAGCTAGGCTAATTATTAGCGTAAATAAAGGAGACCGTAAGCTATGGAAATAGGAATTCGAAATAAAGAAGGCCTTCTAAGAATTAAAAGAAACCTTTACGAAGGCCTTAGTATTTATATATTTTAACCTTAATTAAGTCCTAATTATCGAAGCCGACGCCTTAGATTTCGTTATTTCCGCGGTCCTCTTCTAGAAGGATAATAAAGGGAAACTAAGACTAGTAGCTTTTTTCTTACGACGACTTACCCTAGCGGAAATAAATTATAAGATATATAATAAGGAACTATTAGTAATCGTCGACGTATTCGAGAAGTAGCGATATTATTTCGAAGGTACTTAGCATTAAATAAAAGTATATTCCGATTATTAGAACCTAACGTACTTTACTACGGTAAAGGTATTAAATCGACGCTAAGCCCGCTAGGCTTAATAACTCTCTTCGTATTACTTTATAATATACTATCGCCTAGGAAAGTAAAATAAGAAGGCCGATATTTTATTTAGACTACTATAATATCGCCTTAAAAAAGGAGGAGCTAAGAATTAGCCGATAGCGACGGTCCTATAGGAAAAGCATTTTTTAAAAAATTTAGGCTTACCCGCGGTAATACTTTCTAGCGTACGATTAAGTAATATCTTAATACCTACTTAAACCATAGAGTTCGTTAAATAAGTTAAAACGGTAGCTATATAAGACCTAAAATACTAAGCCTAGTTAGTTAAATCATTCGGTAAAGAGATAAAGCTTTAAGAGAGCCTCCTCTATTAGCGAAACCGTTTCTAGGTACCTAAGAACCTATAATAAAAAGTAATTAAATCGGAATACGATATTAAAGTAGCGGGGTATATAAGCATAGATAAAACCATAGAACTTATTACTCGTAACTTTTAATAGCCTAACCTAGAAGTAATAATTAGGGAATTCGTTAAAGGGTACCGCGAGTACTAATAAAACAAGGTATCCCGATATACCCCGTTCGGATTATTATAACCTATGGAACTATATTATCGACTATAATAAACGATCGCGATAGACTTTATTACGGACTTACTAATATCTAACGGCTACGATTCTATCTAGGTTATTATAAACCCCTTTACTAAGATAGCGTATTTTATCCCGCTAAAAAAGGACGGTAAAAAAGCCGAAGACCTAATACCTATCTTTATACGTAATTATTAACGGCTATATAGGATCCCTTTAGATATTATTTCCGACCGAGACTCGCGATTTACCTCCTATATATAGAAAGGCGTCTTAAAGCTCCTCGGCGTTAAGCCTAGAATAAGTACCGCTTTTTATTCTTAAACGGATAAATAAACGAAAAGACTTAACTAAATCCTAGAAGTATACCTACGCGCCTTCGTAAACTACGAAATAAGCGACTAAGAAAGCTTACTACCTACTACCGAATTTACTTATAACAATACCGCTTTAATAGCTACCGGTATATTATCCTTTTACGCTAACTATAAGTAATACCTAGTCGCATATAACCTTCCTTTAGGTACCCTTAAGAATCCAAGAAGTAACCTCTATATTTATTAAATAACTCGGGTATATAACGAAGCTAAGTAATACTTAAAAAAAGTACGGTAGCGGATAAAAGGATAGGTAAATAAATACCGAAAAAAGGAACCCCCTCTAGAAGTCGGATAGCTCGTTATATTAAACGCCCGTAATATTAAAACCAAACGCCTTATAAAAAAGATAGATAAAAAGATACTCGGTTCCTTTAAGATCTAAAAGGTCGTCTTTCCTACCGCCGTAACTCTAATACTCCCGAAAGGCTAGCGTATTTATAGTACCTTCTACGTATTCCTTATCGAACCCTACCGCGCTAGTAATTAGGAATTACCTAACCTTAACCAGGTCCTACGGGAGGTAGCCCCGATCGAGGTAGAAAACTACGAGGTAAATAAGGTATTAGATTCCGTAAGAACCGGAGAAGTTATTAGATACCTAGTAAAGTAATAAGGATAGCCGGCTAAGCGCTATTAGACTTAGGAACTATAAAAGTACTTTACTACCGAAGGGACGAAGGAAGCCGTTAAGTTATTCTACCTATAGAACCCTAATAAACCTACTAACCATCGGACCTAGGTATTACGCTTAGGAACGAGCTCCTCCGAAGAAGGGAAATAATATTACACGGGAATAGAACCCTACGCTAATAAATTAAGCTATAAAGGTTAGGAGGATAATATCGGGTATTAAAGCCGTTACCTCGGCGACCTACTAAGGAAAATCCTAGATAAGCTTCGGATAGCTTCGGTATTAAGGTATAAAGGTACAAAGGTACAAGGGTACTTCCGGGTTATATTAGGACGAGAAAGGAACGTAGAACTTAGGAGAAGATAAGGACCTAAGAGACCCCCTATAGAATTATTAGTTAAATTGAACCTATTCCAAGCATATCCCCTTGTTACAATTTCCAGCCCGCCACCAACCTTTTCATAGGTACCTATCTCTCAACCCTCCTACTATTATCCGGAGAGGCGTTTGTAACATACACATGTCCACCACGTTTATTTTTCGTAGTAGTACGGCACATCGACGCGTGGAGGGCCTATAGCTGAGCGATTCTCGTCGGCGTAGGGTCTCGATTGCGTCTTCGCAATGCTCAGTGCGCATGTAGATGCGGACGGTAGGATCGCTAGATTCGTTTCCCTCTTAGGGCTGATATACAGGTATCGTGTTATACATTACTACACAACAGCTGTTGCTTTTCCCAGGTGCAAGTCTCTATATAAGCGCCTTCCCGTTGAACATATTATCCCTAACCTCGGCTACGATATCTTGCCGGTCGCCTCTACCCACTAGGACGATTCCTCTTCCCCTCCTGCCCATACGGCCGGCCCGACCCAAGCGATGGATGAAGTCGATAGTGGTGTGCGGCACGTCATACAATATTACATGTCGAACTGCGGTAGTATCGATGCCTCTCGATGCCAAATCAGTGGCCACAATCACTTTGACGTTTGGCAAGACCCTCAGCCCCTTTCCGGGCTCAGGTATGGGAGGATGTTTTAGTGGCATCGATCCGGTAGTCTTAAATGCGTCCAACATCTCCGACTGCCGTCTTTCGGGGGTGTCTCGGTGAAGTGCGATGGCATCAATGCCCTTGGTTACGAGATAGTCAGCGACCACTTTAGCCATCTCGCGCTCGTTGACGAATACAATAATGCGCATGACAGTAGTTTCGGTGGTGAGTTCTCCGGTGGCGGGTTCTTGAGCACCGGGTTCTTGGGCGCCGGGTGTTTTAGCCCTCTTAACGGGTTCGTATTCCCGAATTGACTTCTTGCCGATCCCCCAAATGATATCCGCGCAAGCAACATTCTTATTATTATGATAGAGACCCTGATTCACGTCAAGAACGCCCAGCTGCACGCGGCGAGGAATGGCGTGAAGGTTTGGTGTGGTCATTCGGGTCATATCCGGGAAGTTGGATTCAAGATAACTGTCAAGCTTCTTGGTGATGGTGGCAGAACAGAGGATGAGCTGTTTTAATGAAGGTAGGGCGCGATCTATAATAGACGTGGTTTCATGGGAAAAGCTGCGGTCGAAAAGCGAGTCGGCCTCGTCCACCACTAGATGAGTTACCCGAGACAGAATATAAGGGTCAGAATCTGCTATCGACGATAGTAAGTGAGGCGTTGAAACGATAAGATCGATGCCCTTGGGCGTGTACATGCTCGCGTTGATGACTGTCGCCGAAATCTTGGCGGATAAGAGGACGGCCTTATATTTAACCACATGACTCATGGCCTTCGCGATGCCGCCTATCTGGTCAACCAACTCAGCCGTTGGCACTAACACGATAGCCCGGGGCCGTGCCGTGGTGGGGTGAGGATCGAACTCCCTCGGACCAGTGTATCCCGGTGTCTGCATATGTTGCTTCAATGTCTCACACTTTTCCCGATAGGCGGCGATAGCGGGGTCGGCAGCCTCTTGTCTCTTCAAAGCATCTATAACGGGTAGAAGGTAGGCTAGGGTCTTGCCCGAGCCTGTTTCCGCGGCTAGAAGAAACTCATGCCGCGCATCGTGACCTTTGTCTCTCAACCCCCGAACGGACCTCGGGTTCAGCAGAGCGGGGATGGCCAGTCTTTGGATAGGGGTGGGCTTGACATCCACCAAACCCTTTAGAACGTCAAGAAACAAGGCTTCCGTAACAGAAGGTAGAAGCTTCAGTTGATCGAACGACACTATCTCGGCGATGTTCTGTTTCGTCCGAGTCCGATAGCCGTATGAGACGGTTGCAAGCGCGCCTTGCATTCTCATCGCTTTAGTCCGTGGCCCGTGGTCCTTTCCACGCTCCTCTCTGCCCCTCCCGCCATACCTCTTGGGGTCGTCCCTGTCTCGGAGCGGCCTGCCCTCGCCCGGTCGAGGGGTTCTCATCATCGCGGACTCTCGGGGGGGGGCGAATGTCTGATTCATGCCCCCGAACGGCCCCGGCGACCTCCACCCAGGTTTTCTACCACCACGCGCCTGCGTGTCTGACCCCGGAAAGCGGGCGACACGGTTGGACAGGACCATCCTCGAGGGAGCGGATCCTGTACGCACGCGGTTGGAGAGGAATCGTCGCGCAGCCCATGGACTGGAGGTGAGTCGGAGAATGTGGAGGGCATTTCGGGTCTTCGCTGTAAATAAGCATGACGGACATATCGGCGTCGAGAAAAGGAGGCGCATAGTCGAGAACTGGGAGGTTCAGGGCCGTCCGCTTCGCTATTCTACGAGCAAAGAGCAGGGGCTTTCTTTCTCGGTCGCGAAAGTTGCGACTTCGAAATTTTCTCTTCACAAGTTCGGTGATAGGGTACCCCGCGCTAAACCACGTTCGGTCTAGATTATTGGCACCCCACACACCCCACACACAATGGGTACACGATAAACAAATAGAAATGGATAATGTCATAAATCCACCCTTGACCTATACATCGGTACCTGCTAGGCGCCTTTCGGGTGGGGTGTCTTAGGTACCTACGTAGTGTAAGTCCAGGGATAGATCCGCCCGAAAATCGGCCCTGGGAGCGGTAAACGTCGTCATTATATATACGTGTAGAAACATGCACTACACAGTACAAGTGCTACCTACCTCCTAGGTACCTCTCATCTACCTATTCAGGTACCTACCCACCGAGGAGGTACCTCTTAGGACAGGTCCTGTGGCCATCTAAGGAACGGGTGAACAGTTAATTGAATTGCAGTTATCTACGTGGCCTTTTGAAGCCGTTTTACGTGCCTTTTATATCCCGATTAGCCCTCGCTAAGACAGGGCTTACCCTATAGCTATACGTAACCGATTACGTACTTACGCGCCTATACGCCTTCTTAATTTAAGTAAGGCTATCGTTAGGCTCTTAAATAACGTAAGGCCTTAATTCCGTAGTATTTTCCTCCTTTATCGCTTTATTTATATACCTATTTCGTTTAAGAAGTAAGGCTATTACGGGTCCTTTAGATATAATAACTTAATAAACCTTTAGTATTCTTTCGCCTCTAAGGGCTTCGTAAACCTATTAGCCGCGTTCTTAGCTAATAGTACGTATCTTAACTTAACGTATTCTTCTTTTACCTCTTAACTTACGTAGTAATAATCCTTTCGGATATACCGCTTTTACTTATTTATCGTAGTTTCCTTTACTTACGTATTCGCCGTCGTACTATCGTATCGTAGGGTAATAAGGCCTACGGGTATTACGTCTAATTCCGTAAGGAAATTACGTATCTACGCGGCATTTACTACCGCCGTCGATAAGGCTATATATTTAGCCTCTCCCGAGCTTCGCGTAACTATCGACTAAAGCTTCGATATCTATACGATCGAGGTTCTTATTATAAAGAATACGTAACTATTTATTAACTTAATTATAGAGATATTTCCCGCGTAGTTCGAGTTTACGTAGCCGTAGAAACCTATCTCGTTATATTCTTTATAAGGGTAATTCTCGTTTAGTTACCGATACCGGATCCCTCGGCTTATCGTTCCCTTAAGATATCGTATTACGCGTTTAATTCCCGTTTAATACTCCTATAAGGGGTTATTTATAAAACGTACCTAAGTCGAGGCTACGTAATTAATATTAAGCCTCGTAATATATGCCGGAAAGTTCGCTTTTCTTACTAACGAGGTATACTTTTAAACCTTTCGTAGGTCGGCTTTATCGTTAGCCTTTCTCGGTACGACCGCGTTCCGATTCTTCGGGTTATACGGTAACGGATATAGCTTCGTGTCGCCGTAATTAAGCTCCTTTAAAGCCTTTTCCGTATATTATTATTAATCGAGCCGGACGTCCCCCGTAAGAAACGATCGTCTTATCCGGACCCCGAGAAATTAATTAGCGTTTCCTAGGTTAATTACCTTAACCTTCTCCTTAATTATATTCGCGAGCTTATGGAGTCGTTTCTTTTTAGGTCCGAATAATAAGAAATCGTTTACATACGAAGCGATTACGTTTCCTATTCCGGGTCTTATATAAATAGCGTCGTCTAAGGTTAATAAGACGTAGCTATATTTCTTTAAGATACCTCTTATACGCTATTACTACGCGGCTTTAGCTTATTTTAAGCCATATAACGGATTAATTAGCTTGATAATCTTCGATTCGTCGTAACTATAGGTTTATTTCTCTTTTTTATAAGCCTCGAAATACTCCTTTAACATAAGGAACTACTTTATAAAGATCCTTTCGTTTAATTTCCCGTTAAAGTAAGCGGTAATAAAGTCGATCTAAAGGATATATTATTAATAAATAACGGCTAACGCTATTAATATTCTAATACGTAGATTAGGAGAGCTACGTAGGTACTGAGGTTACTTCTTAGGAGTAACGGAAGGTAGGAAGAAAAAGGTAAATTAACTAACTATCTTAAAAGGAAGGAGATCAATAAAGGAGATACGAGCTACCTATATATAAACGATAAGAAGCTACGAGCTATATTATATAAGCAAACTAAGAGCTATATTAAGTAAGCGAGTAACTCGAGAAGAAGTAAGGAGCTATATATAAATAGCTCTTTATATAATATACCCCCTAGCTAGGCTCGCGATAGCAAGCTTAACTAAATAATAATAATAACTTAGCCGAAAGGCTCGCGATAGTTAGCTTAGCTATCCTCCTAATTAAAGTCCTAGGTTAGCTCGAGCCTTACTCGCCTTACTAACTTTCCGGGATAATATATTCGTCGCTTTAATTACTTACGCCTTTATTTAATATTCCTAATAACTTAAAGTATCCTCTTAATTAGTTATTATATTAGCTCTTCTTAATATCCTAATAAAAGAGATATATCGTAGCTCTTAATTAAGTATATTTACCGTATTCGTTATACGCTCGCGAGGGCTCCTATTACTTCGCTTTATATTATTATTATCGTACGCGAACCCTCTCGTGGCTTTACTAGGTTAATACCCGGTAACGCTCCTTCCTATACTTAAGCTTTTATATTATAAGAAAAAAAATCTCCTACTCTCTCGTAATAGCTCTCTCCCTCTCCTCTTTTCTTCTATAGAAGCATATCTAAAGCTAACCCGATACGCTCCTTTTTAATTCCTTATCGCTCTCGGTTACGTATATAACCTATATATTACTTTATTCGCGCGTACTTTATTTAAGTAAGTTATTTCTTAATTACGGTACTTCCTTACTATCGCTTGCTATTTTAACGAGCTTATAGTAATATATTAACGTAAGCTATATATTAATATAATAAACGCGAGGAATAAGATAAGCTTATACTTTAATAATATTAATACGGGTATAAGTAATTAAAAGCTAATAGTTCGATAAAATATTTAACCGTTTTAGCTCTTACGAGATCTTTAATAGCATCGATAGCGCGGTTAAAATACTAAGCGATGGAATAAATTAATTCCGTAACTACGCCTAAATATTCGTCGAGAAGCGAGCTTACGATCCCGCTATATCCGACTAAGGTCCGGCCGAATACGTAAAGCTAGTTACTTAATCTACCGTAATAAAGGAAACTACCGTTATCCTAAATACTTCCGCGGCCGTTAAAATTACTTTAGTTATTATTTCTAACGCCGCCGAAAAGCGACGTAATATATTCCTCGACGTTACTATCGATCGCTTAAATAACTTTACCCGCGATATCGCGGTTAATATATATATCTCGGTAGTTATTATAAGTAGCTTCCCTTTTAATACCGATATTAATAATCTCTTTATATATTACGATAAGGAAAAGTAATTTATTTACCGATATATAAATTAGCTCTTATATTATAATTATTATAAGTTATAAGCCTTTAATTAATTATTTATTTTAGATTTCCGACCGAGGTTTAGTTATAATATGAAATATTATAAAACTACGCTTCTTCGAGCGTCGTATAGCCCGCCGTATTCCTTTATTCCTTAAAGCCTTCCCCGTTATACTAAAGCCTAAGGCCGTATCTCGTAAGCGGGTTCGTAAGGAAAGTAGCTCTAGAGGTAAGGCTCGTAAGTAACGAATTCGTTACATTAAACGGGAATAAGTACGTAAAGATTTAAAGCGAAAGAAGGTCCGTCGCGCTATTCGCGAATACGGAACCATAAAGTTAAATAATAATAATAATACTTCCGAGTTTATACCTTAGGACGTAGAAACTACGGATAGCTTTATAAAAGGCGACTCCGGAAGCGACTTAAAGATAGTTATTTAAGCTACCCCGGGATCCCGCTAAGCGCTTATTATTATAACCGAGTAAGAATTAATAATCGCTCCTATTTCGAAAGCCTAAGCCGCCGCCGTATTAATAACTCTTAAAGAGATTATCGGCGAATACCGAGTACTTATTAAACCGTCGTTATATATATTAAGTATTCTTACGGAAGCTTAGAACGAAAAGAATAATTCCCTTATTATTATTACCGCCGTCGCGCCGACGCCTATTCGCTTAACGAAAGCCGGCGGCCTCCTTTCTCTTTTAAGCTACGGATAGTTTAATAATCGCTTATCTATCGTTAACGATATTATACCGAGTTTAAAGGAGCGTTATCGCGCTAGCGCTACCGCCGTTTCTACTCTTATTCTTAGCTCGGTTCTTTTTTTTATATTCGCGCCTAAAAAGTAAGCTTTTAATAAAGGTAGCTCTTTTAAATTCGAAACGGCTTTTATCGTTACTCCTATTACTATCCGTTAGTTAGCCGAATTAAGCTTTATCCTTATTACTCGCGTTACTCGAAAGCTTTTAATACGATTTAGCTCCTAGGAAGCTACCGAATTATCGCTTACGTCGGGAGAAATCGGTCGAACTACCCGAGCTAATAATAATATAGCCTCGCTATTTCCCGCTATTACTAAGGAGTACGACCCGCGTAACGATATTCCTTATTATCGGTATATTAATAACGTTATATAATATCGTTCGACGGGAAAGTATTTCTAATCTTTAACTTCTATTAATCGTTATTTACGTTATTCGCGTAGCTATTCTTACGTAGCTTTATAAGTATCCCTTAGAACTATATAAGGTTTCGTCGAAAGCTAATTAATTATAATTACCCTTACGTTATACGTCCTACTTAGCGGCTTATCGCCGCTTAAATAATTAACCTTAACTTAAAAGTAATAAGTTCCGAGCTTTTTTTATCGTAAATTACTTTTTTAATTATATTACTCTAAACTACCGCTTTCCGCGAAGAAATAAAGGAGTTATTTCGTTAGTATTATTCTAAGTAATAACGTTAGCTTATATTATCGCTTACTACCGAGTCGTTACGTAAATAAGCGATTACGGATACTTTCGTTTAGGACGATAGCTCTCTTATTAAACGTAAATAGGTTTTAATTCCGACCCGTTCCCCTCGTAGCTCTCGTACTCGCGGTAGTCGCGTCCGTAGTAAGGTTAACCGATAGCGAGTTACCCGTATTCCTTACCGATCCGTTCGTTTCCGTTAAAGTATATAAGTTAATATTAAACGAGGAGCTACTTCCGTTTAAAGCTTTATCCCCGCTATTATTAACCTAAATATTACTAGATTAAACTTCGAATAATTATATACGGTTTAATAATAATAGAACTAATAATACCTTAGCTCCGGTTAGGTTAAGTAATCTAAAAAATAAATATAACCCTAAAGTAAGTACTAAAGCCGGTAACTCTAAAGGTCGTTAGGTTTTCGGGAGCTTTAAGAGTATTATACTAGCTTTATTATATAAGTTAGCTCTTTCGTTAAAAGGAAAAGTCTTATTACGCGTAGATTCTTTTTAGATTAATACTCTTACGTCGCTCTTCGAGTAAAGTATATTATTCTATATTAATTCTTCTTATAATTAAACTAAAATCCTACGTTACTTTCGCATTATCTAAAAGCTTTAATATCGTTATCTCTTCTCTTATATCTTAAAGGTTAAGTAACGATTTAAAATACTCGAATAATTAACGAGGAAAAGCTTTAATTAGTTTATCCGCCGGTATTTATCCTATAGGTAAATAGAATACCTTAAAGGAGCCTTTTTATCGCTTTTATCGGAGCTATAAGTATTATATATCTATATAATAAAGCCTTATATTAACTCTTTCCTTATCTTTTACGATTAATTTAATAATTTATTAATTATCGCTATAGATTATTTATAGTTCTCCTAAATCTAAGGTAATATCCCTAAAGAAGCGTTTAAGAGCTATCGTTTCCTTAGCTATATACTTTAATCCTAAGAGCTTAGCTTCGGTTATCGACGTCGAAACTATAGCTTAGCGAGCTACCTTTTATATTATCGGGCCTCTAAAGAGCGATATAATATAGCCTTATAACGATTTTCTAGTTTCTAAATCGTTTACGAAAGAAGCGTCGCTAGCGATTAATAACGCTTATATATTATTATTCTTACCCCTATACCTAATATTAAAATAACGCGTAGTATAAAGGTATTTAATCGCTTAGTTAACGGCTTTTATATACTAAGGTCCCGGATTAATAAGGAAGTAAAAGAGTTATAACGTAGTAAAAGCTACGTCCGGGCGGATTATAATTACGCTATAAAGTAACGACCCTACTTTTTCTTAATATTCTTTGATTTATTACTTCGACGCGACGCCTATAAATTTTATAAGCTCGATAATCGGTAGTAGTATTATAAGAAACTAATTATTATTCGCTAAGTTAAAGCGACCTACGATCTTTTCGACGTAGGCGTCGTATATTAAGGTTATCGTCCGGTTTTCGCGATTACGTATTACCTAAATTCCTAAATATTAACTTACTAGCCCTAGCTTTTTTATTACATAAGTAGTTTTTAACCCTTAAGCTACCTTTTAAGCCATGGAATCGTTACTCTTATCGTATATAAGTAATAGGTCGTCGACGTATATTAGTACGAATACTTCCCTTATTAATATATAAAATATATATAGCTCTTCCGGAGAACTTTAAAGTCCTAAACGGGTAAGAATACTCTCGAGTTCCCTAAACTAAAGTAAAGGTAAGTCTCGGAATCCGTATACTACTTTTATAACGAGCGCGTACTTTTCCTTTTATTTAAATCCGTTTAGTAGCTCGATTAATATTAAGTCGTCTTCCGGTCGAGCTACGTTAAAAAAAGCGTTTTTAATATCGAACTAATCTACCTTAAGATTAAAATAAACCGCGATTATTATTATTATTTAGAAAGATTTTATTACGAGTATTACTATATACGTTAATTCGAGTAACCCTTTCGGAAGGAGATCTCTTCGCGTAACTAAGCGCGATTTACATTTATCGAGATAATTATCTTTATCGAATTTATAATCGAAAATTTACTTTAACGGTATTAATTTAATCTAAGCTTAATCGCGATTAATAACTTTTTAAACCCTAGCGCTTAAGAAAGCATTTATCTCCGACCTAGCGTTTTCCTTAAAACGATCCCCTAAGGAGTAGCTATTAAACTCTTTCTACGTTTTTAAGAGCTTAGTTAATTTATCGCGATAGATTATTATCTTACCGGGCGTTATACCTAGTCGTTCGGCTTATACTTATTTAAAGGTAGCTATAATAATTAAATATAGCGTAATAAAAGATTAATCGTTTTACGTTCCGTCGAACTAATTAAGTAAAAATATAGAAGTAAATTCGTATTAATTACGGTCGCTCGATAGGTTAATTAACTTATTCGAAGCTATGCCTAATATAAAAGCGCCGGTACTAGCCTATCCTTTATTTAAGCCCTCCCCTTCGGGACTTTCTCCTCGCTTCCTTCGGCTATAACGCGTAACTAAGGAATATACTTTACGGTTATATTTCCTCCGCTCTTTTTTAAATAATAAAAATAAACTTATTAACTCGCTAAACTCGGATTAAGCGGATTACTTTCGATTCCGAGGGATACTAAGCTCTTTATTAGTCGTCGTTCCGTTAGGATAATACATTATCCGATCGGGATTAATTTTTACGCGATTCTCCGTTATAATACCTCGCTTTAGTCGCGAAAGGCTCCCCGTAGAAGCCCTCTAGCCTTTAAACGATCCCGAAGGAGACTTTAATATTAACTTAAGACTTAAGAGCCTACTAAGTTAATCCGATTTCTCTTTACTCCCCCGCTTCGTTAGCTCTAAAGCTTAGAATTCCGCTTCTAGTTATTTTTATATCTCTTTTTCTTAATCGAATAATTCTAAGGATTCCTTTATAGATTAAATCGGAACGTCTAAAGGCGTTTACGGTCGATCGTTTAAAGGTTAATCGTTTATAAATCTAACTTTCTTTTAGATTAAAATAACGGATTCTCCTTCTTCCGGAGCTTTTTCCGGTTTAGGTTTACCTATCCCCGAGTTCGGATTAATAAACTAAGTTATATCTAGACTATCGCTCGGAATAAGCTCGTTACTCCCGAGTTAAGGTAGCTCGTTAATAAACTTTATAATAAAGGGAGCTTACGAATCCTAGATATCTAAAGCTTCGATAATAACTTCCGTTATATTATTAGTAACTTTACTCGTAAGGTCGATTCGGTTTAACTTCTCTTAAGCGAGTTCTTCGGTCTTTAGCTCTTCGGACTTATCGTAAAACGTTTCTTTATTAAAAACGACGTCTTTAATTAGCATTACTCTCCTTAGTCTAAAAACCTATACTCGGTATAGGTTAGATATATAATATCTAACTAAATAACCGACGTAAGCTCTCAGTCTAACTTTAAACCCTCTTCTATCGAGATCTTAAGCGCGTTCTCCTAATAAAGGATACGCGCGATACCCGTACGTATAGATTCCGTATTAGTTTAGTCTTAGGTCGCTCGTTAGCTCCCTTATAAACGTAGGTATTGTAGTGGTGCGGTGGATCTAGGCCACGTAGCCTTTTCGATGTGTATTTATATGGGTCGCGCACTTATATTTTCATTAGCTAGACTTAGACCTGTAGACATCACGACCTACAGCTATTCACTCGTTTCTTGTCATGCCTTTCTAGCCTTCATCCTCGTCTTTGCCTTTTCCAGTCTTCCCTTTCCCAGCTGCCGTTTTCAGCTGGCCGATTAACCGATTACAGCTATTTACAGCTGTGATCTTAGGTTGATCGGCACTGGGCCAGTTGTTGGCAGTTGGATAGCCCTTGTTTCGTGCCTCCGTCAGCGTGCCCACGCTGCTCCTGTTCAGTAGCGACCACCCTGTGACTTTTTCGACCCCTTAACCTTTAGTCTACGGAGTTTCTATTACGCTACTAGGATTTAAAGGATACCGATCGCCGTCGGCGCCGCTATTTAACCCGCGAAGTAGCCCGCGTTTTACGTTAAATAAAGTATTCCGCTTTATAGTTATTTATCTACTATAGGAAGGCGCGTCTAAACCCGGGAACTTTTATAACGATATTATTACTACTAGGATATTACCTAGCCCTTAATACTTATAATATTAATAAGCTATCGATACTACGATATAATACGACGATTAAACCGCGTTTATACCGATTAGGATATCCCTCGTATGATTATTTATTTATTATACGGAGGAACCCGTAAAACCCGGAGAACTTTCGTCGTAATACTACCGCTACTAGGGATAATACTTAGCCTTCGATATTAACCGCTTCCTCGAACCGCTAATAGTATAGTATATTTCGTACGAATAAATAAAGCTTATAGCGATTAAGGTAATCCCTTTATAGTTATTTACCTGCTATATAAAGGACGTACGAGCGCCTTAATATAAATTACGATAACCTATACGACCCGCTACTCCCTTATTAATATTAAAAGCGGATAAAGACTAATAATAATTATACCTTAACCGACCTTACGATAGCTTCTTTTTCCTTCTAAACTTATTAATCGATATAGATTAAATATATAAATATTAATAACTTATTATGCTAGAGGTATTTTAGGATACCTAGGCGTAGCGATTCGACGATATAGTATACGATATAATATAGATATTTATATTAATAGTATAGATAGGAATTAATAGATTAATAGCTACTAGTAACCGATAGTTTTAAAAAGAACTAGGAATTAATATTAATAGGATTACGTAAATATAAAGAATTAAGGAAACGGAATTAAAGTCGAGCTAATAAGTATATCTATATATAGGTTAGTCTTATATTATTAATTAATAATTAGTATAGCGAGAAGTACTAATATAGGCGTAAAACGGCGCCTAGCGGTAATACCGCTAATATTATTAAATAACTTCCGTTAGATCGAGACCGGCCTATAGCTATAACCGGTATCGTATTTAACGCGATTCTTTACTCGGGATTTATTCCTTATACGTATTACTTTAACGAAGGTTATACGTTAAAAGTTCTAAACCTTAATAGGAAGGATTATCGTCGACTTATTTATAATAATTAAATTATTAATTTAAGAAATACGTATCGTACTTTAATTAGGCGTTAGCCGATTAGAGAAGCTCGTATAATATCCGGATCTTATCGATCGGGATAATATAATAAATAATAATATATTTATACTAAAGAAAAAGTATTAGGATATAGATAATAATTATTATACCTTTATCCTTATATTAGATAATAAGACCCTTACTACTTCCTTTTTTACTTTATACCTCGTATCGATAAATTAAACGGAATCCGTAGCTAGGAAACGGAATAAATCGCCGTTAGGACCCGAAACAATAAAGATTAAACTACTAATAAAAACCTTAAGAATCGATATTAACTTTCCGCCCTTATATCCGCCCGAAAAAGAGAAGGACGACGATAAAACTCTTACTTAACTCCCCCTTACCCGCGGTTTTATACTTATCCCGCTAATCCTTATGGCATTATCTTAAAATAATAATAACGGGGCCTTTAGTAGTTAGAATATACCGGTAGCTACCCCGATTATCGTAATACTAATTATTAGATTCCCTAATCCTACCGATTACCTTAGGCTTAAATTTAATAAATATAACGTAACTTAATAACTAGAAAGGGTAAATCGATTATTTAACCGCTACCGTATAAGCGACGATAATAAGATTAAGGAAATCGGCGAATAGATTACGATTAAGATTATTAAGGAGCGTATTAACGACGTTACGAAGGATTAAACGATCTAAAGAGTTATCGTTATAGCCCTAAAGTACCGTTTTAAGATTACCGATAAATTAAACTAAATTAACATTAAACGTAAACTCGTATAGCTAGAACGAAGCAACGTAATTAGCGATCCTAAGGCGATCTTTACGTATCTTATAAATTATAAACGCCTTTTTAAGCTCGTAAACGATAACGGAAAGCTTCTTTAGAAAGTAGGATACCTAATCGATAGATTTTAAATGTCCTTAATTATAAAGTTCTATAAGACGGGAGATTATAACTATAATAAGATCGGAGATATCGATTACCGGATTCTTTATACCTAGCTTTATAAGTAAACGGAACGTCGTATAGTAGTATAAATTACCGATAAGGCCTAAGCCGAAGAACGACGATAGTAAAAAACGATAACTTTCGAAAAACCCGAGAAACTTATAATATAAATAATTTAACGATTAACGACTCTTAGCCTCTAGATACCTTTACTACCGCTTCCTTCGTAGCCTAGACCTTCCTACGGTTACCTAAGTATTAGTTAAGAAGCTAGTATATAGGCCCTTTACGACCGACTTAACGCTTTAAAAATAAAGATAATTTCGTAGAACTACCGTTAAGAAAGTAGCTCTTATAATCCTAAGGATACGTACGGCGCCGATTAATAATATTAATAGGAAAACCCGTTCCTAGTAAACGCGGTTCGGAACTTAAGTCTTTATAACCTATAAATTAACGGAAGGACCTTAGTAGGCTTTAGACGTAGTACTATATTAAACTACCGAGGTATACGTAATAGGATTTTATTAACCTAGACGAGTAATTATAAGGAATTCGAATATTAATTTTATAGTACTTTCGATCGGCTTTATAACTATAGCCGTTATTCGTTACTAATAGATATAACGTAGAATCGGTTCTACCATAGGAGTAATAAGCGATTATATTACCTCGAAAACGGAAACCCGGATAAGTTATAGTTAACGCTAATCCTAGGATCGATTATTACCTAAGCTAAGCGTAAAGAAGAACCGATCGCTTATTATATCTTATTTTACGTATATTAAAGTAAGGAATCTCTAGAGTAGGTACGTAGAATAACATATTACTACTTAGCCGGAAAGCTAAAGCTTATATCCCTTAACCTACGATACTTTAAAAACGAGGAGGTAGTATTAAAGTAGGAAAAGATATTAAGAGCTATATCAGAAATTAACGTTATTTAAATAATCGAACGTAAATATAATTACGAATTATACGAAACTAGGATCTTAGGTTATAATTAAATTAAGGGTTTTATCGACGACGAGGATATTTATTATTATAAGGGTATTATTAAGACGGACTTAATCGAAGTTAACGTAGTTAAGCGAGTTAAAGGTCCTAACGGCGAATATATCGAAAGAGAAGTATCCGATTAAGAGGATATAAAAGTCCTATCGTTATAGCTTAGGCGTAAACCGACTAAAGCCGGTAAAAACGCTACTTCGAATACGAATAACTTAGTTAAGAAGGCGAAGATTATTAACGAATTATTAAAAAAGTTTTAACTAAATAAGATTAATAAGAATAATAAGAAACGCTTCGAGGTTTCGTAGGACGACCTAATTAAGTTTATACCTAGGTTTTCGGAATAAGTAGTTAAGTACCTTACGATACGCGCCGTAGAAATTAACGAAGGTTACCTTAAGGTTATTAAGATTATAAAGGAATAGGTATAAAAAGATCGGAAAGAAAGCGTTAAAATACCTAGCGTACCGTAAACTACCGCCCCGTTTATTAATCCTTCGAGTAAAATAGCGGTAAATTCTATTATCGCGAAGGATACTAAGAACTATATCCGGTCTCTTTCTAAGCTAGTAATTAACGTAGGACCTAACGAAAACGAAGCTCTCGTATTTACGGTAATCGATATAAGGACGTAATTTAATATAATCGTAGAAAGCTACGTAAAGAAGTAGCGTTTTTTTATAACCGGTACTAAAGCGATATAGCGAGGTTTTAGATCCTCTATAAAGACCTTATATATAGGAATAATCGACGGTTTTATCTAGCTTACCGATTATTACCTTCGCTTATCGATTTACGTCGTTAAAGATAGGTTCGTTAGTTACCTTTTATTACTTAGTATAAACTTTATTTTTTAGTTCCGTATAAAACTCGAATTCGACGGAAGTACTTTTATAGTAAGGAGGAGCAAAGCGTACGCGCTACTAGAGACCCGGATAGGTTTACTCGAAAGTATATTCTATCGAAGACTATGATACGTACGATAGTCTAAGATAAATAAAACTAATATCGCTATATTAATCGAGAGGCAAGGAATCTAATATAGTTATCGTATCTTAGCTATGCCCCTTAGTCGTAGAGATGTAATAGTCGCTAGCCCGAAGGCATAAGAGGTAAGGAGAGAAAAGGGGTAAAACGCAAAAGTTACTATAGTAGTACGGTAAGACATACCCTCTTAATACATTACGTAACACGCTACGATAGGCCTTATACCTATATAGAGTAACCATAGCTCCCGTAAGTACGGGATATGCCATACTTATTATCCGGTTCATTACCTAATTAAATTACTATCTTTACTATTTTTACCTTAATTAAAGATTCGTTTTTATCATTAGATTCGTCGTTCTCCGATTAGTATATCTATTTTAATTATAAGCGCTTAAGTTACTTCGTCGTACCGCTATAGCTAAATAAGTAACTTTTACGTTTTACCCCTTTTCTTCCCTTACTTCTTATACCTTCGGACTAGCGACTACTATATCTCTACGACCAAGGGGCATAGCTAAGATACGATAACTATATTAAATTCCTTACCTTTCGATTAATATAGCGACACTAGTTTTATCTATCTTAAACCATCGTACGTACTATAGTCTTCGATAGAATATACTTTCGAATAAACCTATCCGGGTCTTTAGTATCGCATACGCTCTACTCCTCCTTAGTAGCGACTACCCTATAACTTTTTCGACCCCTTAACCTTTAATTTACGGAGTTTTTATTACGTTATTAGGATTTAAAAGATACTAATCGCCGTCGGCGCCGTTATTTAACCCGCGAAATAGTCCGCGTTTCGCGTTAAATAAAGTATCCTGCCTTATAGTTATTTATCTATTATAGGAAGGTACATATAAGCCCGGGAACCTTTACTACGATACTATTATTACTAGAATAATACCTAGCCCTTAATACTTATAACGTTATTAAGTTATCGATACTACGATATAATACGACGATTAAACCGCGTTTATAACGATTAAAATATCCCTCGTATCGTTATTTACCTACCTATACGGAGGAACCCGTAAAACCCGGGAGAACTTTCGTCGTAATACTACCGCTATTAAGGATAGTATTTAGCCTTCGATACTAACCGCTTTCTCGAACCGCTAATAACATAATATATCTCGTACGAGTAAATAAAGCTTATAGCGATTAAGGCAGCCCTCTTATAATTATCTATCTACTATATAAACTAAACGTACGAACGCCTTAATATAAATTACGATAACCTATACGACCCGCTACTCCCTTACTAATACTAAAGACGGATAAAGGCTAATAATAATTATACCCTAACCGACCTTACGATAGCTTCTTTTTCCCTCTAAACCTATTAATCGATATAAGTTAAATATATAAACATTAATAACTTATTATACTAAAGATATTTTAAGATACCTAGGCGTAGCGATTCGATGATATAATATACGATATAATATAGATATTTATATTAATAGCATAAATAAGAATTAATAAACTAATAGCTACTAGTAATCGATAGTTTTAAAAAGAATTAGGAATTAATATTAATAAAACTACGTAGATATAAAGGATTAAGGAAACGGAACTAGAGTCGAATTAATAGGTATACCTATATATAAACTAGCCTTATATTACTAACTAATTATTAATATAACGAGAAGTACTAACATAAGCGTAAAACGGCGCCTAGCGGTAATACCGCTAATACTATTAAACAGCTCCCGTTAGATCGAAACCGGCCTATAGCTATAACCGGTATCGTATCCAACGCGATCCTTTACTCGGGATCTATCCCCTATACGTATTACCTTAACGAAGGTTATACGTTAGGAGTTCTAGACCTTAATAAGAAGGATTATCATCGACTTATTTATAATAATTAAACTATTAATCCAGGAAATACGTATCGTATTCTAATTAGGCGTTAGCCGATTAGAAAAGCTCGTATAATACCCGGACCCTATCGATCGGGATAATATAATAAATAATAATATACCTATACTAAAGGAAAAGTATTAAGACATAGATAATAATTATTATACCTTTATCCTTATGTTAGATAATAAAACCCCTACTACCCTCCTTTCTATTTTATACCTCGTACCGTTAAATCAAACGGAATTCATAGCTAGAAAACGGAATAAATCGCTATTAAAACCCGAAGTAATAAAAACTAAACTACTAATAAAAACCTTAAGAATCGATACTAACTCTCCGCCCTTATATCCGCCCGAAGAAAAGAAGGACGACGATAAAACTCTTACTTAGTTACCCCTTAACCGCGGCTCTATACTTATCCCGCTAATCCCTATAATATTATTTTAGAATAATAATAACGGGGCCTCTAGTAACTAGAATATACCGGTAGCTACCCCGATTATCGTAATACTAGCCATTAGATTCCCTAACCCTACCGATTATCCTAGGCTTAAGTTTAACGAATATAACGTAACTTAATAACTAAAAAGAATAGATCGATTATTTAACCGCTACCGTATAAGCGACGACGATAAGATTAAGAAAATCGGCGAATAAACTACGACTAAAACTATTAAGGAGCGTATTAACGACGTTACGAAGGATTAAACGATTTAAAGAGTTATCGTTATAGCCCTAAAGTACCGCTTTAGGATTACCGATAAACTAAGTTAAGCTAACGTTAAACGTAAACTCGTATAACTAAAACGAGGTAACGTAATTAACGATCCTAAGGCGATCTTTACGTATCTTATAAACTATAAACGTCTTTTTAAGCTCGTAAACGATAACGGAAAGCTTCCCTAGAAAGTAAGATACCTAATCGATAAACTCCGGATATTTTTAATTATAAAGTTCTATAAAACGGAAAACTATAATTATAATAAGATCGGAAATATCGACTACCGGACTCTTTATACCTAGCTTTATAAATAAGCGGAACATCGTATAGTAATATAAATTACCGATAAAACCTAAGCCGAGGAACGACGATAATAAAAAACGGTAACTTTCGAAAAGCCCGAGAAGCCTATAATATAAATAATTTAACGATTAATAACTCCTAGCCTTTAAATACCTTTACTACCGCCTTTCTCGTAGCTTAGATCCTCTTACGGCTACCTAAGTATTAATTAAAAAGCTAGTATATAGGCCCTCTACGACCGACTTAACGCTCTAGAGATAAAGATAACTTCGTAGAACTACCGTTAAAATAATAACTCTTATAGCCCTAAGGATACGTATAGCGCCGATTAATAATATTAATAAGAAAACCCGTTCTTAGTAAACGCGATTCGGAACCTAAGTCTTTATAACCTATAAACTAACGAAAGGACCCTAATAAGCTCTAGACGTAATACTATATTAAACTACCGAGGCATACGTAATAAGATTCTATTAACCTAGACGAGTAACTATAAGAAATTCGAATACTAATTTTATAATATTTTCGATCGGCTTTATAATTATAGCCGCTACCCGCTATTAATAAATATAACCTAGAATCGGTTTTATTATAAGAATAATAAGCGACTATACTACTTCGAGAACGGAAACCCGGATAAGCCGGAATTAATACTAATCCTAGGATCGATTATTACCTAAGCTAAGCGTAAAGAAGAACCGATCGCTTATTATATCTTATTTTACGTATATTAAAGTA